>NC_056729.1:1615917480-1616067757 GCF_019279795.1 Protopterus annectens | reverse complement strand
CACAATGGATAACTGGCGAGGCTTAAAATGGCTCACAAGGACAGTTAGCTTAGTACTAATCTATGAACCTATGAACCTAAGATCTGCAGTCATGGGACTGCACACATATTTGCTGACCTAATCAGATCCAAACATAGTGAAAGTTTTAAAACATGTGGAGAGGAAGTCTAAGATGACCTCTTTGCTTAGTTTAGCAGAAGTATTCTGGTGTCAAGTAGGAATGGAAATCAAACCAAAAGTAGCCAAAAATCAGACAACTGAATGTGCCAAGTAGCAAAAGAAGGGATAGAAGGAAAAGGATCAGAAGAGAAGGAAACAAATGTGGAAAACCCATAAATGTAGTAGCAAGTATAGAGATCTCCTAGAACAACCTCATGGTGATCAGGATTTAATGCAGGACTTGTTAAGGAGAGGGGAGTTAAAACCAAAAGATGAAAGGTTAATAATGGCAGCCTAGGACAGTAGACTGCATACAAGCTGATATACAAAGTCCACTGGACATGTAGGAAAAACAGACAACTGTAGCTTGTGTAAAAAGAAAAAAAAAGAATTCGAAACAGTCACATGTCTTCTTGCTGGGTGTGATACACTCATGGCAGAGGGCCTGTACACTGGTAGGCACAATAACATAGCAAGACGGTTGCACTGGTCATTGTGCAAACACTATGATATAGATGTAGCTGAGAATGATTGGTAAAATAAACCTCAAAGCATTATAGAAAATGAAGTATACATCAGATGGGATCACCCATTACCAACAGTTCAAAAACATAGTTGCAAACAACTGGATATAGTAGTCCATGAAAAAAGACAAAAATAGCACTGATCATTTAAACTGCTACAGCTAGTGATTACAGTGCCTTATATAAAGAGGCACGCACAATTATAAAATATCAGGATTTGCAGGGAAAAATGAGAGCAATGTCGAAGAACGTTGCCCAAACAGTTCCAACAATAGTAAGAACAAAGGGTCTAATAAAAAAGAATCTACAGCCATACTTAGACATTCTACCAATGCATGCAACTCAATATGAATTGCCAATTCTGGACACATTGCAGGCGCACTTTTGGCTGACATCAAAGATTGAAAGAATACCAATTTCATGAATGTTAATTATACCCTGACTTAGGAATGGGGTCCATTCTGGTCATGGTATTAGAAACTCAAAAGACTTGGAGAAATAAAACCTGGAAAAAGTGATGACAGTTAAGTAGATGACTTTATTCTAGCTGTTCCAGTGACACAGTGTATTCTTTAAATCATTTATACTGGGTTAATGCACTGGGTGGGGTGTTTGATTCCCATGTGGACTTTATGGTGGTTTATGCCGTTAGGTATTCACTCTGCAAATGTGCTACACATTTCTGACATGTGTCCTCTTAATAAACTCTTACAGCTGGACAGCTTCAGTGGCTGCCCTTGCTAATGCACTGTTGAAGATCTTGACTACAAAAGGCTTAATTCCAAGCACTTGAATCCTTTTTTTCTTCTTGAGATCACTCTGCCAGTGTGTTACATTTCCCTGATATGTGTTTTTTTGACCAACTGTAGTCTTATTGCTTCACTGGCTCACACTAGTAATTCACTGTTATGTATCCTGTTAATATGAAAAACATGGGTTCATACCTATTTATGTCTGTCTTCTTCAACGATCTCCATCCTGTTCATTCCTTATCTTCTCCCCTTGTGTTCTGTCTGGTTGCCACCCCTTTTCATAAACCTTTTACAACCTTTTCTATTATCAAACATATATTATTGCAGCACAAACATGCATAAAATAGGCTTATAAATGAACAAAACTCATCCTTGTTTGTTATACATTTTTCAATAGTTGGCAGAGACCAACTTTAATGCTTATGTATAAATGCAGAGAAACAGCATTTTCTTCTTATGTCAAAAATAGAAAAAGCTATCAAATGTACTAAGATCTTAACATCTGTTGTGCAACTGAGCTGACCTTTTATGAGTGTCACCAAAATATATTGGCATAAGTTGAAGTAATCTATTGTCACTAATCACAGACCTGTTATCTGTTTGACAAACTCACTAAAATGCCTCTTCACATACTCATTGTTCATCTAATAAATGCATTAGTGTCTTTTATACATCAATAGTTTTCTTTATTTCATATGGATGTGATCTAATTATCAAATGTATGTGTAATTTTGTTATATATTACTTAATGTATGTTGATGTACATCACTGAATTTCTGTTTTAAAATACTTGTAATATGTTGGGGCTTTTCTCCTTGGGCTTCTGCTGAAAAGAGTTTTTCAGTAAACCCAGTCGGACAAACCCAGTAAACACAAACAACATAAATAAAAAGAAAAGCAAAAGGAATAACATAAAATAAAGTTAATCATATCAGTGTAACAGTTTCCATTACTCTTTGTGGTTGGCTTAATAGTTAAGGTGTTTACTTCATAGGCATAAGGTTCAGGGTTTGATTCCCGCCTTTGGGGAAGCATGGCTAGACTTACAAATGCCTCCTGGGGATAATTATTCTAGTAACCACCAAGGAAACACCATGAAGGCAAGTACTGGGGAACTGGGTTCACGTCAAGGAGAGCAGTTAGCTAAAGAGTTAAGGTGTTTTCCTAACACACACAGAGTACATGGTTTGATTCTCACCTTTGGAGAAACTGGTTAAGATTAAAATGGCTTGTAAGGACAGCTAGCCTAGTACTTACCTCTGAACCTAAGTGATGTGTACATTTTCAATAGATGAATGACAGGGTTGTGATCCCTGATGGTTTTCTGTTGTGTATTCAGTATTCTCATTGCATTTACAAATCAACTTTAAATTCACATTTCTTGCAAATAACTTTAAATCTGTCAGTGCTTTCACAATATTATCAGTGGCATTAGGTATAAATTTCAGTCCTTTGTTTAGAAACTTTAAATGTGCTTCTGTTGTGTTTCTAGCTGATAAATTAACAGTACCTTGTTTTATAACAATCAGCTATGTGCTACTTTGTTCTGAAAGGCAGGGCTGCTATTTGCCCCATTCACTATCTCATGTTGCTCCCTCTGCAAGGAATGCAATCTCAACTTTTTCACCTATTGGTTATATGTTGTGTAACAGTGGACATTTTTCAGTCTTTCACGTTGTCCTAATATTTACTTGAAATGTTTATTTTTGGACAGCTTTAAAATAAGTTCTTCCACAGTTTCACTTACTAATACACTGGTCTAAAGAATATTAGGCCAGCAGGGGTTTAAATCCATCAAGGTATACCTTGTAACATCCTGATAATCAGTCTGTATTATGTACTAATCATTTACAATACATATATTAACTAGAGGATAAACATAATACACATATATAACAGCTCAAAGTGATGTGTACATTGTCAATGAGGGGAGAGTTCTGTTCCCCTGATTGTTGTATGCTGTTTACAAATTATCACTTTTCAGTCTTCAACACTGTTCTAACACTTCCTTAAAATGTATATTTTCTAAAGACATTGCAAGTTCTTCTGTGGCTTTACTTAATAAGGCAGTGGTTTAAAGAATATCATTTAGGCATGCAGGGGCTCAAATCCATTGAGAGCTACCTTACAGCAGTCTGACAAGCAATCCATATCATGTAGTAATAACGTTCAGTATGTGTGTGGATATATATATATATATATATATACATATACAATAAGGGTAAACATATTATTGTATGTCACAGTTTTGCAGTGATGTATACATTGTCAGTACACTGGTGAGATTTAATTCCCTGATTGTTGCATGCTATTTACCAGTGATCATTTTTCAGTCTTCCACACTGTTCTAACACTCCCTTGAAATGTACATTTTCTGATAATGTTGCTCTAAGTTCTACTGTGGCTTTACTTGGTAATGTGCTGTTCTTGGGAATGTCAGTTAGGAAAGGAGGGGCTCAGATCCATTGAAGTCTACTTGTAGCAGGCTTACAATCCTTATCATACACTAATCACTTACAATGCATATATGAAATAAGGACAATACAATACATGCATGTAACAGTTTCATAGTGATGTATACATTGTCAATATACCGGGTGGATTGTTTTAATCAACAGATGATTCCATGTTGTTTTATGATTTGCAGTTTTCACTTGCCAACACTATTCTAACATTCTCCTGAAATGTGTTTTTCAGCAACCTTTCCCAGGAGTGATTCCAATACATTTTTTGCTAATGAACTGCTCTATAGACTATCAAAGACAAAGACAAGAATTCCAATCTTTTCAGATATGTTTCTCTTTTCTTGCTATCATGATTTCTGTTCACCTGAAATGTGTTTCTTAGAAGTCTGGACTATGACTGCTTCTGTAGCATGCCTTGCTAATGTACTGATCTAGAGAATATCAGTGAAGAAGACATGGTTTCAAATCCAATTAAGTGTATTTCTCCTTTTGCTGTCATTGTTTGTGTTCCTCTGAAACGTGTTTCTTGAAACCTGTACTATCACTGCTTCTGTGTCATGCTTTGCTACTAACATGTTCTAGGGAATGTTGGTGACAAGTACAGAGGATAAAACCCATTCAGGTGCAGTACTCATTTCTGGGTATCTAGTATTAAAATTTCCTGAATGAAACTATCACAAGGTTGTAAATTATGTCAGGGGTGGGCACACTCTGAACATTATGTATATATATGGTGTTATTTACCATTGTTGTTCTTGCAAGTTGAGAAATATGGGCTCCTACCTCATCTCCATCCTGCTCATTCCATATTGGTTAACCTTGTGTTCTACCGTCTGCTTACGTCCCATATTCATATCTGTCTAATAATCCAATTTCTAACTTATAATACAAGGGCAGTGTGACAGGGTTGAAGTCTGCAGTAGGAGAGATAGATGTGTTCAGATTGGAGGTGGGATTACATCAAGGGTCAACTCTTAGCCCTTTCTTATTTGCAATGGTGATGGACAGGTTGAAAGGAGAGGAATGGAGGTCAGTAGGACTAAGACAGAATATATGTGTGTGAATGAGAGGGAGGACAGAGGAAATATGAGGATGCCGGGAGTAGAGGACAGAGGAATGATGAAGATGCAGGGAGCAGAGGACAGAGGAATGATGAGGATGCAGGGAGCAGGGAGCAGAGGACAGAGGAATGGTGAAGATGCAGGGAGTAGAGGACAGAGGAATGATGAGGATGCAGGGAGTAGAGGACAGAGGAATGATGAGGATGCAGGGAGTAGAGGACAGAGGAATGATGAGGATACAGGGAGTAGAGGACAGAGGAATGATGAATATGCAGGGAGTAGAGGACAGAGGAATGATGAGGATGCAGGGAGCAGAGGACAGAGGAATGATGAAGATGCAGGGAGTAGAGGACAGAGGAATGATGAGGATGCAGGGAGTAGAGGACAGAGGAATGATGAGGATACAGGGAGTAGAGGACAGAGGAATGATGAGGATGCAGGGAGTAGAGGACAGAGGAATGATGAAGATGCAAGGAGTAGAGGACAGAGGAATGATGAGAATGCAGGGAGCAGAGGACAGAGGAATGATGAGGATGCAGGGAGCAGAGGACAGAGGAATGATGAGGATGCAGGGAGTAGAGGACAGGGAAATGATGAGGATGCAAGGAGTAGAGGACAGAGGAATTATGAAGATGCAGGGAGTAGAGGACAGAGGAATGATGAGGATGCAGGGAGCAGAGGACAGAGGAATGATGAGGATGCAGGGAGTAGAGGACAGAGGAATGATGAGGATGCAGGGAGTAGAGGACAGAGGAATGATGAGGATGCAGGGAGCAGAGGACAGAAGAATGATGAAGATGCATAGAGTAGAGGACAGAGGAATGATAAGGATGCAGGGAGCAGAGGACAGAGGAATGATGAGGATGCAGGGAGCAGAGGACAGAGGAATGATGAGGGTGCAGGGAGTAGAAGACAGAGGAATGATGAGGATGCAGGGAGTAGAGGACAGAGGAATGATGAGGATGCAGGGAGAAGAGGACAGAGGAATGATGAGGATGCAGGTAGCAGAGGACAGAGGAATGATGAGGATGCAGGGAGTAGAGGACAGAGGAATGATGAGGATGCAGGGAGCAGAGGACAAAGGAATGATGAGGATGCAGGTGGTAGAGGACATAGGAATGATGAGGATGCAGGGAGTAGAGGACAGAGGAATGATGAGGATGCAGGGAGTAGAGGACAGAGGAATGATGAGGGTGCAGGGAGTAGAGGACAGAGAAATGATGAGGATACAGGGAGTAGAGCTCAGAGGAATGATGAGGGTGCAGGGAGTAGAGGACAGAGGAATGATGAGGATGCAGGGAGCAGAGGACAGAGGAATGATGAGGATGCAGGGAGTAGAGTTGGTGAAGGTGGATGAGTTTAAATACTTGGGATCAATAGTCCAGAGTAGTGGTGAGTGTTGGAGAGAGGTGAAGAAGAGAGTGCAGGCAGGGTGAAGTGGGTGGTGATGTGTGTCAGGAGTGATTTGTGAGAGACAGGAACCAGTAAGAGTGAAAGGGTAGGTCTACAAGTGGGTACTGAGACCAGCTATGTTATATGTGTTGGAGATGATGGCACTGATGAGAAGACATGAGTCAGAGCTGGAGGTGGCAGAGTTAAAGATGTTAAGATTTGCATTTGGTGTGATGAAGATGGACAGGATTAGAAATGAGTATGTTAGAGGGTCAGCTCAGGCTGGACAGTTTGGAGACAAAGTCAGAGCAGCAAAATTGCATTGGTTTGGGTATGTGCTAAGGAGGAATGCTGGGTATATGGGGAAAAGGATGCTAAGGATGAAGCTGCCGTGTAAGAGGAAAAGAGGAAGGCCTAAGATAAGGTTTATGGATGTGGTAAGAGAGGACATACAAGTGGTTGGTGTGACACAGTAATATGCAAAGGACAGGAAGAAATGGAAACAGATGATCTGCTGTGACGACCTCTAATAGGAGCAGCTGAAAGAAAAAGAAAGAAAAAAAGAAGGTAGATATGTACATTTGGATGATGTTTGAAAGAAGAAGAGGAAAGCATTGCCTAAACAGTGTTAAATGCCAGATGAACATGCAAGAAAGATATAGGAAGAAACAAGGTTAAAGTAAGTTAAGAACAGTATCAAAATAAAAATAAAATCTGCTGATGGAGGTGAAATTAGTTATGTGTCCTATGGGTGATTAAGTGAGAAACTGCCTTTTTGCTAAAGTACTTAACGGGTAATTTTTTTTGTAAATATTCAAGAAAGGCAGTCCAGATATAATTACATTTTTTATGAAAAAGAGACAAAAGGGATATAAGAAACTGGACATCAACATCTTTTAGATACAAATTTAAAGACAGGTAACTGTATTGCAAAGGAGAATAACGTGTTTACTAAATGATTCTTGAAAATTAGCTTTATGGTTCTAGTAATGGTAAAACTATAAATAAACTACTAATCTTATTACAGGAAGTGTGTGAAAGCATTCTGTAGGGCAGGGCAATGGGATATGAAATAGGAAAGGAATGCAAAAATGATGGTTATAATACATTACAGGATATATTAAGGGAAATAAATTTTGGAGAAAGTTTCAAATCTTTCATGTATAAAATATACAATAAACAAATGCTAGATTCTTTCATAAATCAATGGAAGGGAACAGAAGTTATTTTAAATAAATGGGTGAGACAGAAATGTCTCTAAGTTTTTTATTACTGGGATAAGTAGAGATAAGTAGAGATAAATGTTATTATAAGTAATGCATGTTGTTATTAGTAATATCAATCAAATAGTGTAATCTCAGAAGAGGAAAATCGAACATTTGGTAGGTTATCTGTAATGAAAGGTTAGGCAGATGATATAACACTGATTTATTAAAGAAGTTGGGATTGGGAAGTACAACAGTTGGTGTGTTTAGAGTGGAATGTTTCAAAAATCAATAAAATAATAGACACAGGAAATATAATAATAAAGAAATTCAGTTATTTGATTTAAGATGTAGAAAATAAGGGATAATTAAAAAAATGGGTTGTTGAATTAGAAAGAATAAATTAGTGAGCATGGTTTTGATATTTGATATGTCTTTAAGGAAGAAATACTACTTAATAAATACAGTTTTACTGCAGCTATTGCCTTCAAAATTGGAATTAAAGAAATTATGTATTGCATTCACTCTTTTCCCTATTAAAGGCATCGATAATCTTAATAGTATATGTTTCTTTACTTCAGCTGTACACAGTTTCAGGAATTTTGAAGGAGGATGCGAATGAATAATAAGGTTATTTCAGAAGAGGGATGGAGATAAATTAGAGTTCTAAGGATGGGCAAAAAGAACTAGGATTTGCATTGTAGCTTGTCATACAAGGCTTTTAAAAAGTTAAGACATGGAGCATAGATACAGACCTGGTTAATGAAAGAAACATCTGGTATGACAGCATATTGCAACAGTACAAGAAAGTAAAAAGTTGTGATTTGTTATAAGAATTTGTTCAAGAAATATTCATAGAAAGAAAGAAAAGAATATAAGCAACACTAATGTGGAAAAAAGTCCTCCAGACTGACTGAGAAGAACATTATTAATAAAAGGAAGAGGAAATATAAAGGGAAAAAAAGGGAAATAATGTCTTTAGTGGAGGAAAGTAATGACAAGAAAAGTTTGGCCATGCTTTTCTTTCTTGTAACATAATTTCAGGTTTTTGAAGGAACTAGCATATAAACTAACAAAAACATCACAGGCCAGAAGTCTCTGAGCTGCCAAGCGAGGCTGTACTCCTTTATTTAGTGTCTTGTTGTCTTTTGAGGTGAGAGCGCTGATTCAATTACAACATTATTAGACATATGATTATACTGGATCTCCTGTTTCTCTACAAGTCCAAATTATCCACCAATACCAGAACCAGGAACCTAAATGTTCTCCAACAGTTAAAACATGGTGGAGTGGCAGGTTTATAACCCAGCACCTCCCAAAACTATATACCCAATGACTCAAGAATGAGCCAAGGGTTAACCAGCTTCAGGGATGGAAAAGTGCAGTTATGTGGAAGGCATGTTATGTCTGAAAGGTAGCTGGCAGTTAGGAGAATTTTGTGAAGCAGTGCTGGTATATGTTCCCAGACCAGGCTGAAAGCAAACAAAAAAAAAATTCTGGAAGAACTGTTGATAGGTACATAATTTAAGGTATACTAGTATCACTTATTAGGGTTTATAATGAAGAGCATATGCTCTATAATATATTTGGAAACTGTCAGAAAAATATGTATTAATATATATGTTTAGTGCTTATTAGAAGCTAAAAGAGTTAACACATTTCATTCTATTTTATGTACAGCTTAATTCTGTATGAAATTATAAGATGCTTTTTCAAACTGCAGTATGCTTTCTGAAATTGCAAGATGCACCTTGACCTAGTATTTGCTAGCACAGCAAAATTCATGTTTATGCCTTTTTGGAAATGTACTGGGAAGCAGGTGATTATCTGCTAGGTCAGGAAAATGAATGAATAGTGAATGAATAGAACAATACTGTTTTCTATAATGTGATTGAATATGAATAATCAGCTCTGTTCGTGTTATGAGGACATGCACAGCTGCAGAAAAGAAGAGATACATCAAACAAAAGACTGCTTGAAGAATCTGTACTTGCTTTGTGCTTGAATTAGCTATAGTACCTTGAATGGTAACATAACATAGTGGGAGGTTGTATCTAACTGGTGGTAATCAAGGCCACATTGTTTTTCTTAGGAAGTTTTTCATAAAATTGATAGTGCAAGCAGAAAATAATGGACAAACAGCTGCTATGAAGTAATGATGTTAGAACTTGTGATCTGTTACGTCAGCTTGGTAGGCAATGTCTTGTTAGAAAATGTATAAAGATGATCTTACTTCCTGATTTTAGTTAGACAAACTCTGTATTAGCATGTTTTTGTCTCCTTGCTGCAAGATTAAAGTGCCTTAACCTGAACCTGTCGTGTGTTGATCATTTTGAAGTAATTTTTCCTTTGACAGATTGGTCCTTTGGCCGGAACTCTCTCTCTTCGCCTCAGGTCAGATGGGTCAGGTGGCAGGAAACCATACGGGGAAGAGACCACATTGGTTCTTCTGCTTTGAAAGACCTCTGACTGAATTGTCGTTCAAAAGAGGCCAGCCACTTTTCTGATCTGCGACTGTAGGACGAGTTGGTATACGAGCCAGACAGGATCAATCACGGAGGCTCAGGTAAGATGAAATTTACCTTTTTTCTGTTTTAGATCAGGGACTTGATTGAAAATATCTGTCAGGAGATTTGTATTGCACAAGTCAGGGACAGAAAGATTGCAGTCTTGTCATAGATCAGGGAAACAGAATAGGTAAGACAGTTATTCTAGATAAACTGTGAAATAGAAAATCGTGGTACCACGTGAGAATAAGAAGGGTTACATTACATTTTTTAACAGTCAGAACAATATGAGTAATCGGTGCACAAAATGTTCCCGAAACCCACCGCTAACCAAAGATGCAAAATATATGCAATCACAGCGTGCCGACAACATTAGATACTATGCAAAATGGGTTAATAAATATGAATTTGATGGCAAATTAGAAAAATCCTCGCTTATTAAACTTTTCAAACAGCTTAAAGCTGACGTGAAAGGTCAGGTAAAAAAGCAATGCCAGTTGGGAGTTCCTCAGGCACATAGGTGGATTGAGGAAGCAAACTGTAGGGAACAAAAAAGTAGTAATTCAAAAGCTATGTTTTTAGATAAAGAAGACAATAATTTAGTAATGGCATCAGCCCCTCCACCCACTTCACTTCCTGCACCAGAATATGAAGCGAGTGGACAAGCTGGTCCACCTCCGCTATACCCGGCTGTCACCGCGAAGCCAGGACCATATGTTAGAGATCCCATCGAGACCGGTTCTCGAACAAGTAACTTAAGAGGGGATATTGAGTTATATGAAATAAATAAAAATTCACGAGCTATGAGTGAAGAAGAGATATGTCCACTCATAGAAGTACCAAATCCGCAGGCAGGACAGGCAGGACAGGACCCAACTCTTCTAGTATATAGACCGTGGACACTGGAAGACATCCAGAAAGCCACAGAGGGAATTCCCCATCCGAAAGTTAATTTTAGAAAATTCTTAGAAGACTTACAGGGCATGAGGTTAAGTTATCATTTGAACGGAGAAGCAGTAGAAAAAGTAGTCAGACAGATTGTAGGTCCAGATTGGCACATGATCAGTGGCAAGTGGAATCCCCGTGACGCAGAACATAAGCCACTCCCACATAGCAATGCAGAACTGGATAACAGAATGAAAGGTTTAACAGACCGAATCTCTGAGAAATGGAAGCCTAGGGCAGACTGGACTTGCATTAATCAATGCATCCAACAGGAAGGTGAAACTGTTGTCAGATATTATGCTAGATTATTAGAGTGATTTAATAACCATTGCAGAATGCAGGTACCTGAAGATCAAACACATGATTCCTCATATGAGCAACAATTAAAGAATGCATTTTTGAAAGGCAGTATTTTGTCTATAAGCAGCTTTATTACAAAGCACATAGTAGACCATCGTACAAGTAGATTACAGTCACTACTTGAATATGCTAGGCATGCCGAAAGGCATTTTAACAGTAAAAAGAAAAAGAAATCCCAAGTATTTGCTGTAGAAGACGGAGCAGAAGTTTATGTAGTACAGTCCAGAAAAAAGGGCAAGAAAAATGCCCAGGGAAACAAACAATCTGATAAACGATCAGAAGAGTTTGAGGAAAGAAAGAAAAGGGGTGAATGTTTTAAGTGCGGGAAAAAGGGACATTTAGCAAGGGATTGCAGGCAAAACAAGAAGGTAGCCATGGAAGATAAGGAGGGTGAGGACTGACTATATGATAGTCAAGAATCACTAGAAGGGAATAACCAAGAAAAGACAAATGCAAATGTGATAGAGGGAGTAGAGAATGTGATAGAAGAAATAGAGGAAGTACAAGAAATCACAGATGATGAAGAAGGTGAAATTTTAGACTTGGTATTATTGAGCCTAGAGCTCTATTTAGCAGACACAAAACCAGAAGTTACACTTCTGGTAGAGGGGAGGGAAGTTAAATTCCTGTGTGACTCAGGGGCTTCACGGACCCTGATACATCCTTCCAAACTACCAGAAAATTCAGAATCACTTGATTACATATTAGTGAAAGCAGCTAATGGACAGCTGTATCGGGAGCCACTCTCCCACAGCATAGCAATAACTGACCCTGTTTCAGGGATGACCCAGAAAAGCAAAATTGTCATTTCTGCAAAATGCCCAGTAAACCTTTTGGACAGAGATCTGATGCAGATATTTTGCATAGCAGTAGTACCAACTATGCAGGGCATGGAAGCACAGTGACAAATGGATACTTTTGTGGTGCGACCGGAGGGTGAAATATTTTATTGGTACAGCCAGGACTTAGTTATGACTGGTCCAGGGGCAGTAACCAAAGAACTGATGAACATAGCCATCAGTAAATCCCCCTCCCTTGACACTGATAAACAGCATTTGTTGCACTGTACTCTGTATTACTGTAGCACACCAGGACCTGATAAGGAATATGAGCAAAAACTGTTTAAAAATCATGCAAACAGATTAGTATTACGTAATCTGTACTGGGACACAGAAGGGAACAGTGTAATTAGCTGTTCATTGCCCCAGGAATTCCTAGTACTTTATAAATCTAATCGACTACCACATATCAGTTTGACTAAGAACAAGAATGTGAAGTGGGCAGACCTAGGAGAAAAAGTCACAAGGTGGGAAAAACAGACAGAATTAGAACTGTCAGAACAGGGAGTACAAAAGCAGAAATTGAATTGGATAACACAGACACATCCAGCTGTGCACTTGCAGGCAAGTGAGGACAGCTGAGTAGCACTCTTACTAGAGGAAGAAGAAAAAGCCTTACGAAGCATACCAGAAACTCTCTGGTCAACAGGAAAATCAGATGTAGGACTCATTCGTACAGCAGGACCAGTTACTATCACGCCAAAATTAGCATTTAGACCACAGAAGAGACAATATCCCTTAAGAAAAGATGCAGAGGTAGGAATCAAACCTATAATAGCAGCTTTACTTAAGGAAAGAGTACTGGTAGAATCTCCCGATTCACCATGTAACACACCCTTATTTCCTGTTAGAAAAGCAAATGGAGAATGGAGTATGGTCCAAGATTTACAAGCTGTAAATGACACAGTAATACCTAGAGCACCTATGGTGCCAGATCCACACACTTTATTGAATGATTTAAAACTTCAACAGAAGTATTTTTCTGTGGTAGATATTAGCAATGCATTTTTCTCAATACCGATACACCCTGACAGCCAACATTGGTTTGCATTTACATTTTAGGGGAAAAGGTATACATATACGCGACTACCACAGGGATATTGTGAGAGCCCAACAATATTCACACAGGAAATGGCAAGTAACTTGGTGGGATTTATCTCAATGAAAGGCAGCCAAATTTTACTTTATGTAGATGACATTCTGCTGGCAGCCCCCACCCAGCAAGAATGCAGAGAAGATACCATAGCGTTACTACAATTTTTAGCCATTCAAGGACACAAAGTAAACAAAAACAAACTGCAGCTTTGGAAAAAGCAGGTTAAATACCTGGGATATGTAATATCCAAAGAAGGCAGAATATTAGATGAAGACAGGAAAATAGCAATTTTACAAGCACCCAAACTGACTACCAAGAAGGAAATGATGTCCTTCCTAGATACAACTAATTTTTGTCGGAGTTGGATTCCAAACTATGCCTTGGAGTCTGCTCCACTGACCAACTTGATATACAAGAAACCTATGGCAGCACAAGATTTATTACAATGGACACCAGAAGCAGAATCAGCTTTCTGAAAACTGAAGTAATTAATAGCATCTTCATTAGTCTTAGGATTACCGAACTATCATAATTTTTTTTCCAAACTGTAGATTGTAAACAAGGTTACATGACATCAGTGTTAACACAGCAGCATGGGGATAAAAAACGCCCCATAGCTTATTATTCATCACAGCTGGACCCAGTGGGGTGATCCCTGCCCCACTGTGTACAAGCAGTAGTTGCAGCTGCAATGGCAGTACAGGCTTCAGCCTCAGTAGTGTTGTTCCACCCTCTCACATTGAGAGTGCCTCATGCAGTCGCAATTATTTTACTGCAAGAAAAAGTAGCATATTTTTCTCCTGCTAGACATCTTTCCTGTATGACTATACTCCTGAGCCAACCTCATATGACAATTGAACGATGTACAACTTTAAACCCGTCTACCTTGTTCCCGAACCCTGCAGATGGCACACCACACAGCTGCCTGCAGGAAATTGAGCAAAAGACACTGCCTAGAAAAGATCTAACAGATGTTCCCTTGGATGATGCCGAGGTGACATATTACGTGGACGGCTCATGCAGAAGGGGTCCTACAGGACAGAATCTAGTAGGGTATACAGTAGTTTCTGATACTGAGATTTTAGAAGCAAAGTCTATCACACAACTTATCTGCACAAGCAGCAGAATTGATTGCTTTGACAAGGGCATGTACCTTGGCAAAGGGTAAATGTGTGAACATTTTTACTGACAGCCAGTACACTTTTTCTACTGTACATGTTTTTGCGCAGCAGTGGAAAAATAGAAGAATGATAACATCTACTGGTAAACCGATTAATCATGTGCAATTTATTTTAGATTTGTTAGAATCTATTCAGTTACCTCAGAAAGTAGCTATTTGTAAATGCGTAGCTCATACCAAGCAACAGGATAGGATTTCAAAAGGTAATGCGAGAGCTGATATAGCTGCAAAACTGGCAGATTCAGCTTCAGATGTATTTCTTTTGAGTGAGGAATTACAACCTTCTGAGATTTTTAGATTTAGAAATGTTAAAAACAATGCAGACACTTACTAGAAATGTAGAAAAACAGAAATGGATAAAACGAGGAGCAATTCTTGAGAAAGGGCTATACATCTCCAAAGAAAGAAAACCAATTTTGCCATCTAACTTGTTTAGATATGCAGCTTTGTTGAACCATGGGCAGTGCCATGTCTCAACAGGGGGAATGGTACAGTTAGTGAACCGTGTGTTCACTGCATATGGATTTACAAACTACACAAAAAAATTTTGTGCAGCATGCCATGTTTGTAACAGGCATCATGCACAAGGGGCATTAAAGCCTAAGCAAGGGAGTTTCCCGACACCACCGTACCCATTCTATACTATCTGTATGGATTTCATAGAACTAAACAAATGCGAAAATAAAAAGTACTGTCTTGTCATTACAGATATGTTTTCCAAATGGGTGGAAGCTTTTCCGACCAAAAATCCAGATGCAGCTACTGTTGCAAAAGTCCTCGTTAAAGAAATTATTCCTAGATTTGGCATACCGGAAAAGATCTATAGTGACAATGGCACACATTTTGTAAATCAAACCATACAACAGTTGAGCCATTATTTCGGAATTTCCTTAAAGAACCATTGTGCATACCACCCCCAATCTGCAGGATTAGTAGAGAGGCATAATGGGGTTTTGAAAAACAAACTTAGGAAAATGATTAGTGAGACACAGAAGAACTGGGTGCACTGTCTGCCTCTGGCATTGTTGAGCACGAGAACTGTTCCAAATGCAAAGGGGTTAACTCTTTTTGAAATACTGTCTGGGAGGGCATATTATATACCTCAGTGTAAACCTCTCATGACTGCAGACCAGGAGGCTGACAGTTCACTTGCAGAGTATATGAGGTGACTTTTGAATAACAAACAACTTCTGCAGTTAAATTCTGTTTCAGATAAAGAACAGACCAGATCATTGGAAGCAGTAGTACAACCAGGATCATGGATCTGGGTGAAGGTTGTGAAGAAAAGAAATTGGAGTTCTCTGAAGTGGGAAGGACCGTTCCAAGTTTTTCTGGCAACACCCACTGCAGTCAAGATAGCTGAACGTGTGTCCTGGATCCATTTGATGCACTGTAAACTGGTCAAGAACTTTGAACTGGACAAAAACCTTGTTACTGTTGTACAACGAGAATAAAAATGACCAGGTATAGAGTAAACAGGGATGCAGAACAACCTCAGAAAAACTGCATGATCATCCTGTTAGCTATACTGGTAACAATGATCTTTTTGCTGTGGCCTTTCCTTTTTTCAGCCACACGAGTTGAACTGAACAAACGTGATGCATTATTCATAGACTGGCATCCAAACTTTAACACTTACCAAGCAATTAAATATGTGTATGCTGAGACTTTTAATGTTTCAAACTGCTGGATTTGCACAGCTATACCAACAGCATACGGGGGATTATTAATGACTGCTGTCCCCCTAGGGGTCAATGAGACCTGGGAAAATTTGATTTTTGATACTACACCTGTAAAATCACAAGACAAAATAGCATTGCACCTACCTGTTACACAAAAAGGAATTGTATGTTTTTATAAAAATGACACTATTCAGGTGGGTTGGAGCAATTGCAATGTGACTGTTTCTTATAAATGTTATATTAAGGCTAATAAGGCAGAAACTATTTGTGATATAAACTATGACTCATATCTTCAGAAAATGCAAAAACTGTTAGTGAAATACAGCATAATCCTGTTCTTTCGAAGCAACTTTCTATCATTGATAAGAAAATGTTTCATGCAGGGCAAGCATATATCAATACTAAAGTAGAGAATTGTTATTTTGTTTGTGGGAAAAAGGCATACAAATGGGTACCTGAGAATTGGTCCGGCAGTTGTTTTTTGGGTTACCTGGTTCTGGCCATACGACACACTGCAGCTTTGCCTCGAGGGAAAATTCGAAACGTCAGAGAGGTCAGCAGTAAACCTGGAAATCCAATCAAGAGACCCGAGTATCCAGTGGGACAAATTGAAGCAGGATGGAGAAACCATAATTCCGTGAAGAACAAAGATAAACTGACACACATGGACTTGAGTGACACTATTATATCATGGGCAGGCATAGCCCCTGCATATGACACAGTAAAATCGATTGGGGAGCTGAGAAAACTGTCCAAATTTCTCAAAGTTATGAGCAATGTAACTTTTTCTGCTCTCGAATTAACGACTGATGAACTAAACGCTATGAGAACTGTGGTGCTTCAAAACTGCATGGCTCTCGACTTCACCCTAGCGGCGAGAGGTGGTACGTGTGCTTTAATCAAAGAAGAATGCTGTTCGTATATTCCTGATAACCAGCATGAGATAAACGACCATCTTGAGGTGATCCAGCAAGTGTCAGCCATGACCAAACCAGGCCCAAACCCTCTGATGGACTTTTTCCAGAATTTGTTTGGGGGGTGGGGTTCCATCCTAATGAACATCCTGATTGCCATTTGTGTGGGAGTACTCCTATTAGGAGCATGCATCTGTTGTGGTATTCCCTGCATGAAAAAGTTAATCAAAGATTTTATAGACATGTCAGTTTCTGAGACTTTGTATCAAAGTACTGAAATTGAAGAATTGTTGAAAAGTGAAACGCTTTCATAAGTCTAAACTAAATGACTCTCTTAACTTCAAATATGAAATGGAAGAGGTTAGGAGAAGAAGCAAACTGTTTATGCTTTTGAAAATAGAATAAAAAGTATTAACGGGGGGAAAATGTCAGAAAAATATGTATTAATATATATGTTTAGTGCTTATTAGAAGCTAAAAGAGTAAACACATTTCATTCTATTTTATGTACAGCTTAATTCTGTATGAAATTATAAGATGCTTTTTCAAACTGCAGTATGCTTTCTGAAATTGCAAGATGCACCTTGACCTAGTATTTGCTAGCACAGCAAAATTCATGTTTATGCCTTTTTGGAAATGTACTGGGAAGCAGGTGATTATCTGCTAGGTCAGGAAAATAAATGAATAGTGAATGAATAGAACAATACTGTTTTCTATAATGTGATTGAATATGAACAATCAGCTCTGTTCGTGTTATGAGGACATGCACAGCTGCAGAAAATAAGAGATACATCAAACAAAAGACTGCTTGAAAAATCTGTACTTGCTTTGTGCTCGAATTAGCTATAGTACCTTGAATGGTAACATAACATAGTGAGAAGTTGTATCTAACCGGTGGTCATCAAGGCCACGTTGTTTTTCTTAGGAAGCTTTTCATAAAATTGATAGTGCAAGCAGAAAATCATGGACAAACAGCTGCTATGAAGTAATGATGTTAGAACTTGTGATCTGTTATGTCAGCTTGGTAGGCAATGTCTTGTTGGAAAATGTATAAAGATGATCTTACTTCCTGATTTTAATTAGACAAACTCTGTATTAGCATGTTTTTGTCTCCTTGCTGCAAGATTAAAGTGCCTTAACCTGAACCTGTCGTGTGTTGATCATTTTGAAGTTATTTTTCCTTTGACAAAACCAAAGCATTTTTTGACAAAACATTTGATACTTTTGCGCTGGCTGCTTTATTTGTACAGAAGTTTGTAGAAAGAGTTGATGTCATTCCACAGAAAGACTCTATTTTGATGGACTTGTACAAACAAATGAAAATAAAGATTTTTGTTTACAGTTAAAGCCAGATTCCATTACTAAGGAAATAGGTAAATAAGAGAACATTAGGCTAACTGCCCTGAAGGGCCATTTTAATCCAAGCCAATAACCTGAAGTTAGAATCAATGTACTTTGTGTCTCTTAGGTGAAGAGCTTAACCATTACTTGGCTGACTATTACATGCCTAGCCAATAACCAGACGGTGACTAAAGGTACATTCAAACCTTGTACATTGTGTCTGTGAGATAAGTACCTTAGCCATTATGTCAACCCATATCACAATTTATTTGGCTTCAGAGGACCTCATATACTTGCTACCACAGTCTATTGCTATAACCACTAGACTAACAAGCAGCTTAGAGTCCTTACAGAAGTCTTATTTTGAATGATGTTTATACTTCCATGAATGAACTAAGAAAGACTAAAAATCAAGGAAATATATGAACTGATGGATGTGCAGCACGAGTTACTCTGCAATCAAAATCATATAAATTGTGCAACATACTGTATATGCTAAAATTATATAATAAAACCAAGGCATACTGAGGTACTGGAACCAACTGAAGAGATGTTCATTTTTGTGGTCAGGCAAACCATTTATTAAATAAGTATCCTAAAAGATGTTCACAGTATGGGGAAAGGGGACATGTTAAAAAATGTGTACTTGTTTGTACAAAAATGTAAGAATAAAAAACAATTATATTATAAATGAATGCAAGAAAATACCATTGATATGGAAGATGAAGATTCTGAATTTTTAGCAAATGATGGGGAATTCTCAAAAACAGAAAATGGTGTAAATAATTAAAATGTAATTCTGAAGGATTATTTAGAAAGAAGTAAAGACAATATGACAAAGAGACTTTACATGATATTGTTGCAATACAAGGAAGTGTTCTTTAAGAAGCAAGTGAATAAAAGGTAAGGAACAGAAAAAAATAAGAAAATAATTCAAACAGTGGAAATCAAAAAGGCTAAAGCAGGTAACATGGCTTTACATGTATAACAGTGATTTAAGAAGATTAGTTAAAATATATAGGTGTCAGACTTTGTTATATGATGTAATGGATTTTTGTCAGATTATCAAAGTTTCAAAACTTCGAAATTCATATGGCTGAGACCATATGATTGAAGTTTTGGAACTTCAAACATTAAAACAATAAATAAGTAAATAAGAAATTCTGTTTTAAAATTTTGCCCCTACACACTCCACTACCCTTGCTAATTAAATATACCAACCTCGAGATTGCACTACATTGCAGAAAAGGGTAAATCTCCTGTTCCACACTGTACCATGATCTCCATTCAAAACTTTCTAAGTTTCAAAACTTTGGTTATATGGCCCGACCATATGACTTTCAAAGTTTGGAAACTTTGATAATCTGATAGGGACACAATGTAATACCTCTTTTAGATATAAGATGTTGGCATTCAGGCAAACAGTAAAATTTCATGGTTAATGGAAGAAAAAAGTAGTTTAGTCAATGGATAAAAAAATATTCAGGACTGCAGACTTAATTGAAATACAAAAGTGAAAATTCCAGATTTGCTAATTCTAGGTCCACAGAAATATACAGTTTTGGATTTAAGGGTCAAAATGTGCAAATATGATTTATAGCTTTGAAGGATTATACATAGGTTTCAGAGAGAAAGGAATTATTTTTTGAGAAATTAACAGTGATGTTTTATTTAATGTCAGTATTATCAAGCTAGAGGATTTAACTGTCATTTAATTAAAAAAGGAAAACATGGAGAAGATACAATGATTTGTAATGAAGGAGATGTCTGTTGTGGCTTACAAACTGGTAAGAGATGAAAATATATATAATGACGGAAAGTATAAAATGAAATACATTATTTTTGTATATAGAGAGTCTGTTAGAAATAGAATGGGTTAAAGTACATGTAGGAACTTCAGAAACATAGTAACATGGATAATGTTTGGAAATAATGTCAGTAAGATAAGACCTCAAAAAGCTTAAAAAAGGATGGTGCCATGGCTCAGGGGGACTGGCCATGACTTTGGCCAAAGCAACTTGGTTTATTTAACAAACTCAACCCTTGAAGAGTCAGTTGGGGATACAGTAGAGTTGCATTTCTGCTAGCTCCCTTATCTCAGGGATGGGCAGAATTTATATCCAAAGTCTAGTTTCTTCATAGACCAAGGATGCTAGTCCAGATGCATTTGCATACATTATGAAATTGCATGGAAAATTGGACAGGCCATACATAAAAAGTTCCCTACAGCTGTCAGGAAGGAATTATGCTAGGATGTTATGATATGTTTTCCACATTCCTCCTGTCATTTACACAAGTGTTTTCCCCCTTGTGGGTCTGACATGGTAAGTCAGACAGGTGTTGAGGAAGATTAACAAAGAAAACAGGAAAGGGCTGTAGAATATGGCTGATGGCAAATTGTTAAGGCAAGAACCAAACACATTAAGTCACAATGGCATCTTGTTTTTCTCTTTCTGTAATTTTTTAAATAAACAACTCTCCCTGGCACTACCCCGTGCCATCAGTTTCCTTCTAATAATGATCAGCCTCTTTCACCTGCCCCACAAAAGCTAAACTGGGCACCTCTATGATTTCTGAATAATCCTATCTCTGCTTTATCTCTGTTTGCCTCACATCTCCTCCATGTACCCTCTCAAATCTCATAAGGTCCACATTGCAAATTAATCTTGGCTTACAACTGAACTTAAAAAGAAAATGTAGACTACAGACAAGGTGTGGAAATATTCCCATAATGCTCCTTACCATTCCATTTTCTCATTTCGTGTTCCTGATATTAGAAAGCAAACTACAATTCATTTCAAAGAAGCTAAATCCATTTAGTGTAGATATATGTAGAAATCATACCTTAGTGGACTGTGACAAAAAAACAACTTGGACACTCCTAAGACAGCTCTGAATTTACAAGCCATGATTCAGACAGCAGGCCTCTATCTCCTACAGAGATTGCTGAACTATTCAAAAACTCCCGTAACCCTGCTTCCGCAGAGAACAATTGAGCTAACTCTGAACTTCCTCATCTCTTATTTAAATTTAGTCATATTGTTCAAAACTAGTTTGCAAAGTATGAATGAAATATCAAACCTGTTTAAGCATTTAATCCTCTCAACCCCCATTTTCTCAACAGAGCTACTAGATGAATGTGGAAACTTTTCACCTTCAGATTCAGTCTGGTTTTTACTAGCAATATTATTCTTAGAGAACAGAAAGTTGAAACTATCATTCTTTTCCTATATCCCCAAATCCCATTCAACTTGAAACATTTCACACAATTACAATGCTCTCCATGTCACTAAAATATTGAAAAATATTCCCTGTAGGCTGCTACTGTAGTTCATAGAGCAAATGCATAAGAGCACATCTTAGACAGCATCATTTTCCCATGTGTTATGATGCCTCAACAGCATGTTGCCCCTCCTGCAATCCATACTATCTTTTCCAACTTTGAAAAAATTATTTTATATAGCTTCAATCTTTGTTGACCTAAAAAAAAAGTTTTTAACTGTGTTGAACATGAGCTTTCTAATCAGCAAATATTTCAAATTAATGTTCGCTTAAATGTCTTAACTAAAAAACGCTCCTGCAAGAGACCTTTTCAGGTCAAATATGTACTAACTGTATATTGTACAGCTTGTTTACCTTTGGTGTACCTGAAAGCTCAATTCTAAGACTTATTTTACTTTCTACATATGTTACATGTGTTATTCACCCCTCAAGTCCTTCATAAAATGAATATTACTTCTCATTGATGACCTTTTTTAATTGACTCATGAAATTATTTTGATACATTGCAAAATAATATTCAGGATAACATTAATAGCATTTTCCTATGGTTTTCCAAACATAGACTCACTGTAAGCTCATCCAGAAACAAATATGTGGTATTTGGCACCTTCAGTGACTAAGCAACTTCACTCTTTAAACATTACTGATTCAAGTAGTTGCCAATGACAGCAAGTGGGGGTTACAATTTAGTTTGACCTACAGTCTAACTCAGCTTTCCTTTTTGGATGTTAAGGTTAATAAAATAGTGATGACACACTGTCTACTTCTTTGTTTCAGAAAGTGTTTCATCATAGCTCTTTTTTTTAGATGCTACCAGCTGTCATCCATCCCATATTATCGGGAGTATTCCTAAATCCTAATTTTTAAGGTTTAAAAGGATGTGCTTCTCTGTTGAGGAGTTAGATAACCATAATGTTGAAATGGCAACAAGATTTCAGCCTAGAGGCTATAAAATGGATGACATTTAGCAAACACAGAATTTTGGTAGCTCTATTGATAGATCCTTGGTATTACATTATAGAGTAAGAGAAAAGCGGGATGCTCCAATACATATGATTACTAGTTTTAAAATTAATTTTACAACTTTTTGCAATTTAATCAATAAACACTGGGGGACACTTCTGTCTGATAATGGGTTAGCACAGTTGTTATCTACGGGTCTATAGTATATTTTCGAAAGTTTCAAACATCGAACACCATATGGTCGACACCATATGAGCGATGTTTGAAATTTCAAAAATATAATAAAAAAATAAAAATAAAAAACTATACATACCTAAATGCTGTAGGCAGGGGAGCACCCCACACCCCCCCGCTACTTAAATATTCTTACTCCGAGATCTCACTGCATTGAAGTAAAGGTAAAATATTCCCTACAGTGATTTCCATGTGACGCGTGCGACATTTCAACGTTTTGACCAATCGGGTTCATTCAATATGCGTTCACCATTTACAATTTTCGATCACGCAATAGGAACCCATTACCTACATATTGGGCATTTACATATACATGTGGGGAAACTATTGGCAACTACTTGAATCATTTATAAAAAACTTTTCACTTTGATTCTTATGTGAAACCTTCAATTGAAGGGACACAATTAATGTGCTGTTATCCTTGTGGACATTGCTCAGCTTGCAGGTTTGTTATGAAAATAAAACAATTTTCAGCTCACACTATATCTCATGTATTTGATATTCATTGCATGAATACTTGTATCTCTGAATGGGTTATATATTTAGCTGAATATAGTTGCTCTGCTTTTTACATAGGTCAAACTTCTAGTCAATTTAAAATTAGGATTTCTGAATACTTTAATGTTATTAGGAATTGTCGTACATTCAGTGCTTTGTATAAACATACCCTCAAGCATAAATAATCCTGTAGCTGGACAAACGCTTAGTCTTCACTTCATAGCTTTGGATTAAAATGTATAAAATATGAACAGACCACAGCTGAGAGCAATATCGTAAAAACAAATGTTTAATACATATAAGTAAGCACTTTCGTTGTGGTGATGGATAAGATTCTTTATTTACAACAAATTATGGTATTCTTAATGATATAGCTACTTATGCACAAATTTTTAATATGCAGGTGAAAGCTATCACTGATAGAGTGTCAGTGTATATTTTGATTTATATGCATTTCAGCAGATTTCTGAAGAGTTATTTGATTATTTTCAGGTAGAACACCCCACTATACCTATGATGTATGGATTACCTAAGGTACATAAAAACATGATTGAACCAGCTATGAGTCCTATTGTCTCCAGTAGGGGATGGTGCACAGAAGCGTTATCTATTTTTTTTTAGAGAAGCAGCTACACCCAGTACTGGAAACGTGTGAAACTGTAATTAGAGATACACATTTGTTTTTAAAGTCCCTATACAACAGAACAAAAATGACTAATGATGATTGCATTTTGTTACAATGGATATTGCCTCATTATTTACAGTGATACCTAATACATGGGATATAGAGAGGGTATGTTAGCTACTGAATGTTAACAGGGTATACACTCACACTAAGATAAACTTGATATGCAGTTTACTTGAGATTATACTCGAGAATAATGTTTTTGTCTTTAATGATGACTTCTATCTGCAAAAGGTTGGCGTAGCAATGGGCACAGTCTGTGCCAACAGCTACGCCAACCTAGTGCTTGTATCATGGGAGATGAAATATTTATTACAGGGAAATGAATTTGCAAACATCATTTGGTATTTGCGCTTTGTGGACAACATCTTCCTTTTATGGGGGGATACGAGCAGTAGGCTTAAGTTGTTTATTGAATACCTACATAATACTACTGACTTCCTAAAATTTACTTTTGATTCTTCATCAGAATCTATTAATTTTTTAGATATAACCATAAGTAAAAATGGGATTGCAGAACTGATTACTAAGCTTTACAAGAAACCAAGTAGAAGGATATTTTGCACAAAACTAGTATGCATCCCAGACATACTAGTAGGAATGTGGTTAAGGGACAATTCACGAGGATCAGTAGATTACATAATACACATAATGAACTAAATCAGGCCACTAGTATGCTTAAAGAAGAATTTATAGCTAGGGGGTATAAAGAAGAAGAGGTTAATTCTAGTATTGAAGAAATGTTTCAAGCACGAAACGATAAATGTAAACCCTTCTTCTCTGATGGAGCAGAGAGCTGCAATGTTTCTATTGAGACCATACAGAAAGTGAGGTTTCCTATTACATATTCAAGTGAGTAACCAAAAAAAGCACCAGCGTTGCGAGTCCTCAGTAATAGTTTAATGGAATATTGTTAAGTGCTTTCATCAAGTGTGACTTCCTCAGAACAAAGAGACAATTGAAAAGACAAGTTTAAATACACAATACCAATTAGCTATTGGTTCAAATCTACCCAATGTTGTTTGAAGAGAATTTACTACTCATGAATATTTAAACAGCAAAAATTCCCATAGCTAAAACAGTGCTTGCAAAGAATAAAAACATTTATGATGAAAGTGCTTAACAATATTCCATTAAACTATTACTGAGGACTCGCAACACTGGTACTTTTTTTGGTTACTTAGTTTTTGTTTGAGCACTATTTGCACCAGTTATTTGGACTACATATTCAAGTGATACCAGTGTATTTTGCCATATTTTTGAAAAGAACTGGAACATTCAAAAATCTATAGAGGAATTAGATGGAATAGTAGAAGCTAAGCCACAATTCTGCTTTAAAAACAATAGATCTTTGAAAAGACAATCATGTTATAAACCACTCATTAACAAGAAGGAATATATATCTTCATATAAAGTTGGAACATTCCCATGTAGGCATTGTATGGCATGCAAATATATATACTAATAGTGTAGTTACATAGTTACACATCCCAGCAATAATTTTTTTATTAAGTTTGATTTTTATGCAGATTGTAGGACACAGCATGTAATATATCTTAGTTTCTGTAAAGAATGTTATGTTTTCTATGTAGGTAAAACCAATAGGAGTATAAAAGAACGAATTCTAGAGCACATTAGGGATATAGCCAATGTGAAAGAAACAAGTGCTTTAGCCAGACATACTAGAGATAAAGGTTCTCAACAAGTTTTTGATTTTTTAGTGCTCGAGATTATACAACAAAGTATTAGGGGTGGGGACATTATAAACAAGACTGAGGCAGCAGAGCAGAGGTGGATTCTGCAACTGCATGCAGAGAAAGCCTCAGGGATAAACCGTGCGTTGTCTCTTAAACCTTTTCTGAAAGCTAGATCCTTGAAACATTAAATTAAATGAGTGGACATAAAGTATTAGGGTGATATATTGTTTTTTAAATTAATTGTTTGTCTATGCAACTGTTATTGGTTGTTTTTATATTATAGTATTTAATGCTTCTACCTGCACTTTAATAGATGCACTGAGCTAATTGAATAATTTGTTTTATTCTTGGATTGGATGCACATTTGTTTAAATTTCTTTAGTTTTGTAGTAATAATTGAGTCTGAAGTAGCAATCAGTTGGTTTGATCGTGAAAGCGCTTACTTATATGTATTAAACATTTATTTTTACAATATTGCTCTCAGCTGTGGTCTGTTCATATTTTCTTTGTTTTAATCCATATCCTCAAGCATCCTGCTGCTCATTTATATTTATTGACATTGAACAAATATGCTTTAAGGGGTTGAATAAGCTGGGGTGGCATGAATTACTTAATAAAAAGAAGTGGAGTTGGATTATTATGTTGCGTGCTTTGTTTTCTCTGGGACTCAGTGATGTATTATGGACTTTTTGAAATTAGGGGTTGGGGGTGACTGTATATATATATATATATATATATATATATATATATATATATATATATATATATATATATATATATATATATATATATATATATGGTTCCCCTTCAGAAGGCTGAAGTCTCTTAATGCATACAGTCGAGACCATATGCTCGAAATTTCAGAAGCTTGACCTTCTGAATGGGAATCGGCATACAGTGCAAAATGGGAGATTTCCCTTTCTGCACTGTAGTGCAATCTCAGAGATGGAATAAATAAGTAGCGGGGGGTGTGGGAGAGCAGCCCCCCACAGGGGGGGTGCAGGGGGGCTTGCCCCCCCTGCAGAAACATTGTTTTGTGTTTTTTTGTTTACTTCCCTTTCAGAAGGTCGAGCTTCTGAAATTCGAGCATATGGCTTCGGCCATATGCATTTCGAGATTTCAGCCATTTGGCCTTCTGAAGGGGAACTATATATATATATATATATATATATATATATATATATATATATATATATATATATATATATATATATATATATATATATATATGTGTGTGTGTGTGTGTGTGTGTGTGTGCTGTACTGTGAAGTGATTCATACTTACTGCTTTTTGACAATGATGAAGGCCTTTGGCCTAAACTGTTTGCCTTGGCTGTTTTAGTGTAATGTATTGCCGATGTGGAGTGCTGCATGTTTTTTTGTTTTTGAGAATATGTGTATCATGCAACTCTGTCTTTTGTGAATAAGTCCACCCTGTGAGGAAGGTTGTGGTAATTACCCTTGGCCATTTTTGAAAGAAGCGGAAACCACTGTTGCATGAACCAAAAGGGAGTTACCAGTATAAGTTTTCAGAGTCCAGCAAATTTAAAAGCACCATGTGCAAGGAATCCCGAAGCACAACTTTTTAACTGTCTGTTATGAATGGGAGTGAACAGATCTATTTAAGAGGTTCCCCAAAAATGAATCTATCCCTGAAAATCCTAGGTTCAACTCCCATTAGTGAGGGTCTGTCCTGGTCCTGCTCAGCTTGTCTGCAATAATATTCTGCTCTGACAGTAGGTCAGTAGCCTGTAGAGATAGATTGTGCTGACCTGCTAGTTCCCATGCTATCATAGCTAGTCTGCAAAGGAGTTGAGAGCTGATGCTTCCTTGTTTGTTTATGTACCATATCACTACTTTGTTGGTTGTGATTACTACAGGAGGGTTCAGAACTCAAAGATTCTGTAGAGATCTGAGAGCATTTATGAGTGCCATAATTTCATTTACATATATGCCTTTCAATATTTCTTGCTGGTTCTGCAGACCCTGAACTTTCACCCCTTTCGGCACTTCTCCCAAAACAAAGTCTAATGCGTCTGTGGTTACAGACTGAGTTGGGGTAGGATGGATAAAAGGAGACCTGGGTTCAAAGATAAATTCACCTAATAGAGGATTTCCCTTTTGACAAGCCCAAACACTGGGATCTGAAAAGATAGGGGGTGCTGGTGCTGGGTTCAAACTGCTGGGTTCAAACTGATCTGAATAACCATCAGATTTTTCTCATGTGCAGTTTGGCCAAAGAATCATAAGAATTGTAGATGTCATGAATAGTAGGATCTGTAGACATTGCAGATGTCAGAGTGACTGAAAAATGTCATAAAATGTTCCTTGTAAAATTCTACTTTGTCTTGAGGGAGAAAAGCTACCATGAAGGATGTGCCAAGGAGACATCCTAGAACACCATCCTGGAACAAGGAATGAGAGAGGATTTCTCCAGGTTGACTTGAAATCTCAGATTGATACAATATATTTTACCTAATACAGAGAGTCCTGGAAGCTTATGAAAGAGTCAACAAAAATAAGGTAATTACTAAATATAGGAAAAAAGAGAATGCCATGGAGCTTGTAATAGGATATCACAGTTGCTAGACACTTTTTAAACACTCTTTGATGCTGCTGACAACCCAAACAGTGAAGTGAAAAACTGAAAATGTAAACCAGGCACAGAAAATCTTCAAAAGTATCTGAGATCTTTTAGAATTAGAATGTAATGATAGCCATCTTTTAAATTCAGAGTTATTAGAAAGCTGTGATGTGGAATGACAGGTAACAGAGACTGTAGAGAAAGCATTTTGAGTTCTGTAACCTTGATGTGAATGAAGGTTTAGAAAGGAATAGCCCAGGGCACGTCTCTAAGTTCCTCCTTTTTTGGCACCAAATCTTCTTAAATAAATCAAGCAGAAACCTCGCAGTGTGGAGGGTGTGAAGTTCACTCCTTGAAATATGCTATACACCTAGTTCATTATTAAAACTGAACTTTAAAATCCGTACTACAAAATAATAAAATAGTAGGTAGTCCACAGTTTAGTTGAAAATGGAATATCCTTTATTGAAACACACAAACAAGCGACCCTAGTTGAGAATAATGAAAAGCATTAAAGACATTCATTATGTAAATATAATCGTGTTATTTGGAGCAAGGGAGTGGTTACAGAGGATGCACTATGACCAGCACATAACTGGCGTATATGACCAGTGCATAACTGGTTTAACTCATAACATAACACACAACCAGAATCAATGCATAACAGGTTTAATGCATAACATAACACATACCAGAGTCAGTGCTGCAATGACCTCATGGAGAACATCGACATTTGTGCTGTAACAGAGACCTGATTCAAGGCAGCAGAAAGCACCTCTGCACAACCAGGCTACAACTCATTCCACACCTTTCAGCCCAGGAACTTGGACTGAAGCGCCAAAGGTGGTGGTGTTTCCATATTCATAAAGGATGCGCATACCTCCAGAATGGTAGTCCAACATAATGCATCTGAGATACTTCAGGTGCAGCTAACATTGCGTAAGACAGCGATTCAGGTCGTAGCCTGCTATAGGTCCCCAACCATGTCCCAAGATTCACACTCCATATTCCTAAGCACCCTGGAAAATATTAAGGTCGAACCTAACACTCTCATACTGGGCATCTTCAACTATCCCTCCATTAACTGGGAAAACTACTCATGTACCAATACACTTGCCCAACGCTTTCTGGAATTCATTAATTCCAATACCCTGGACCAGCTCATTCTTACCTCCATTAGAGGGAGCAGCATCCTTGACCTGGTCATTAATAAGATGGGTGACCATTGCTCTACACCAATAGTCAACTCCTCCCTGGTTAGAACCGATCACAAGCTAATCATCTTGGAAATCCACCCCCCCCCAAAAAAAAGGTAACCACCATGAAAAACTTCTCCAAACCTAACTTTGGGCTCCTAAAAACAGAGGTGGCTAACTTCACGGCACACATGCAAATGGAGAATAGTTGCATGACCACCAAATCATACACCAATGCACTGTACAAACACGTACACAAATGCATGGATCTCTCCATACCCAATATAACTAAGACGCCCTCCTCAAAAAAAAAGGAAGCCAGTCTGGTGGTCCCCTGCCATAAACAAACTCTACAACAGAAGGAGAAAACTGATGCAGAATAAGGTGAAGTCCCAAGACTGGAACACCTCCCTTATCAGCCTAACTAAATAAGGACAACTTGGGAGTTTTTCTGGGCAAAGTATTTAACACTTCCCAATTTGATTGTAAAGAAATTAAAAACAGATGAGATTTATTAAGCTATAAAGTCTGTAAAGACTGAAAAAGCTCCTGACCTAATGGAATCCTTATTTACTTTTGTAAACAGAAAAAGAAGGAATTAGAAGAACATCTTTTTTTTATTATTTCGGTGAATGAAAGAAAAAGGGGATAATGTGATATTCCATGTGAGTCACTTCGGTAATCCCTATTTAGAAAGAAGGGAAGGTTAAAACAGATCTCACCAAATAAAAACGTATACCCATTTTATTTAATGAAACTAAAAGAATTATCAATATTTTTGGATACTGATACTGAAAAACAATTATTCCTAAATTGGTATATAACACACAGGAATCATTTGTCTAGGGAGAATAGGGAAATATTATTTGTTATGTCTGTTTTTTTTTTTTAATATAGCAACTTACTAAGTTCTGTTCCACCCCTGCTGCATTTCTGTTCAATGACTTTCACAAAACTTTTGACTTACTGATCTGGGTTCTTTTATGTAAAGCTCTGCATAGATATGGGATCCCAGGGTCTTTTATGTCTGCTTGTAAATTAGTCTATAAACTACTTTTAGTTTATTTGGTCTTAATACCTGCTGTAGTCCTGTGTTTGTTCTGGAAAGAAGCACCCTTCAGGGGTATCCACTGTCTCCACTCTTGTTCATTCTAGCAGTGGAGACTTTGAATTCTTAAATTTAATAAAATCATGAAATTTGGGGAATCTCTGTGGGAAGGGCGAAAGTAATTACATTGGCATGGTTTGAAGACAATTGTACAATTTGGTTGTCAAACCCTCTAGTTTTGAGGAGATTACTGGATTTTTAATCCATTGATGGATTAAGTATCAATAAAAACAAAATTGTAATAATTTCACTAAATCATAGGTGTACACCCTATAAGATTGAAGTGTAAATCCATGGTTGCAAAGGGAAAAAAACAGCAGTCTAATCTGAATATTGTTATTAGACCTTCTTCTTCTCTTCAAATTATGTGTACCGACTTAAGAATTCAAAGAGAAAATTAACTTATGGAAAAATATGCCAGTCTCCTTTAGGAGCAGACTGACTTCTACTAGAATGTTTTGTCTGATAGTATTAACATACCAGGCACCTACTGATGCTCACAGAGCTAGGATTGTACTCAAATTCCACTAAACCTTTCCTTGGATTCCTTGGATGTAGCACACACCGAATCTATGGACTCAGAGTTAGCCTGGTCCTCTTCAGCTGTTGGGAGTCCTCTCATTGGGCAATGGAGAGTTACCTTTGTTAGTCTTGGGAACAATGGCATGGAGGATGCCCCTGCTTAGTCAGAATGCTGTGCCTATCCCTAGGGAAATTTCTGCTGTTGCCATTAGTAAAACCTCTTTCCCCATATTTCCAGAAAATTAAGCATTTAACTTCTCCTGTACCTATCCCACTGGACAAGAGTAGTTTATTAGGTCTGGTTCAGGGTCTTGTTCAGACTATTGCTCCTTCTTATATGGTAGTTTCTAGTAAAATAAAGTAGATCCCTGTTTTCCTGAAGAGATTCAATATTCTGAATATGAGGAGGAATGTGAAGGGACAGACAGAGGGGTGTAGCCTGCAAATTCCATTTTGTACTCATAAACTGTTTTTTACTGTCTCCCAACTCACCTGGCATTTCAAACAAATGTGCAGATCCTTCAAAATACTGCCCCCCTTGCAGTTAATAAATGTACGCATCATTTTCAGTAGTTCTCTATAAAACTATTAAAGATATTGTTTTGATATTTGCAATCCTCTATGTAAAGAAGTTACATACTTGTTAGAGGCATTAATTTAGACAGTTGTGAAAATTATATGATCTGAAAAAAAGTTACACTTTTTCTGAGTGATGTAAATAAAAGTATGTAGAGTACAAAGTGTATGACTGGTTATACTGTTACATAGCTACAGGGATTTCTCAACAGATTTCTAATTTAGACTCAGAGGAGACCATGGTATCTGAATTTCCCTATAAGGGATTCTCTTTCTCTAAGACTATTTCCAGAATGTGCCAGTATTTTTAGTGAAAGAACACTGAAGTATCTCAGTCTCTCAGAAAATGCTATTAGCTATTACAAATAGAAAATCTAGACCCTTCATACTTCCTCCAGGTGCTGTCAGCATTGGGAGATATGTTTGTCATAGCTTCTCTGATAGCCACCCTGCTACATCTAAGAAAGCAGACAGAATGTATAAAGTGCATCAGTCTTTCAAGTTTTTAAACATTCATCCCAGACTAATCCATCAGCTATAGCTTTAGTTAAGCCAGCTTCTCAATACCAATACTCATTCTCACCCACTATCTTCCCTACTACAAATTCCTCTCTTCCCAACATCAAAATCCCTCCCAACATGCCAGTCACCCCTAGAACCAAACCAAGGGTTGGGAGGGTGGCCTAACGGGTAAGGTGTTTGCCTTACAAACACAAGGTGCGGGGTTCGAGTCTCACAAGGGATGATTGGCTAGGCTTAAAATGGCTCGCAAGGGCAGTTAGCTTAGTACTAATCTATGAACCTATAAATCTATAAACCTATAAAATACCACTCTTATCACCTCTCTGACCAAAAATCAACTTAGTCTTCAAACACTTTGCTCCTTTCAGATGGCATTCATCCTAACCCTGGACCAAATACTCACCGCCTCATAAATATTCCCATTACTCCTCTTCCCAAAGTACCTGCTAAGTGTTTAACGATATGAATATCCACAGCATTCTCAACAAAGTAAGTGAATTTTAATGCTTGGATGGCTCAACACTCCACTGATATAATAACCCTCAGTGAAACTTGGCGTAAACCTCACATCTCAGACAAATAATCCCCCCCAGTTATCCCTGGTTACAATATCCTGCATCTTAACAGACCTAATAAAAAGGTGGGGGAGTTGCTATAATTTACTCTAACCACCTCACCTTGCCCCCCATCCAACCCTCCCCCCTTCATTTCACCCTGTTAAACTCTTAATTATCAACTGCAGAATTAATTACCACAATACACTAACTATTGCTACAATATATATATATATATATATATATATATATATATATATATATATATATATAGGTAACAACATCACCACTTAAGAACAAATCCTCTCCTGGCTCACACATAATATAACTGATGAAACCACTCCCCTAGGAGACATCAACATCAACTGGCTTTCACTGACCTCTAACAGCCCTAGCTCCTATGTTAATGTGCATGGCTTCTCACAACTTATCACTTCTACCCATATTAATAAACCAACTAATTACAGCTCTATTATAGACTGGATACTAGTTTCTCATCCACACAAATACCACTACTCTGAATCATTACTTGACTCAGTAAGAGAGCACTCGCCAGTTACAGTACATAGATTCTCCAACCACTGCTCCAGACCTTAAAAATGTAAAGAATGCCATAAAATGGTCAGCTTCCACTGCAGTAGCTTCAGTAGCATTGTGTCCTCCATTAACTGGTCCTTTCTAACTTATCTACCTTTAGATGATGCAATGCAAAAATGTATAATCCTAAATATTCTGAACTCCCTCACCCCCTTCAAATAATTAGAGTTACATCTCTCAGTTTATCCTGGTTATTTCAAAGAACACAGTGTTTAATGCATAAAAGAAACAATGCTTGAAAATTTTGGACTAAAACAAAATCTCTTTCACATCTTCAAACCTATAAGGAACATGTCAACCTTTCCAAAAAACATATCATTAAAGACAAAAAAACTTCTACAACAAACCCCAAACTTTACATACTAGTAATCCAAAACAGTTCTGGAACTCCATCAGTCAAATACTACACCCAGGCATCCCTTCAACTCCTAACCACCATCCAAACAATATTCCCTAAGAAACTGCATCTAAATTTAACTCCTTCTTCCTTGATACTATTAGCAAACTGATACTAACCTCCAATTCCAATAACTCCCTGGATTCCCCCACCCCTTCTAAACTAAACAACACATTCTCTCTAAAATATGTACCCACAAGTTATATATAATACCTTTTTCTTAACCTGGAACCATGCTCCTCTTCAGTTGATGACTTACCTCCACTCTTCCTTAAGACAGCTGCTAATGCTTTAGCCTATCCTATTTCTATCCTTATTAACCGCTCTTTACTTGAATCCACAGTACCCTCTATCTGAAAACAATTTTACACTCTACCCAGTCACAAAGGAGATAACGCCACTGAACTATCTAACTATAGGCCAATAGCAATTCTGTCCCCTCTCTCCGAAATACTGGAGAAATGTGTACATAAGCAAATCCTGGACTATCATATCCAAGACAACCTACTTACCTGCACACAAAATGGCTTCCGTTCCAACCATAGTACAAAAAACACCCTAATTTCCTTTACGAACACATTCTCACTAGCCAGAGATAACAATAAACTCATCACATGTCTCTGTTTAGACCTCTCCAACACTGTCTGTCATCCCCTGCTCCTTGCTAGACTCTCTGACCTTAATCCCTCAAGTTCTGCAATCCCCTGGTTTGCCAGCTACCTCACTGACAGACAGCAATCTGTTAAATGTATTTCCTCACTATTTCCTGCTCTCCCCAACAAGATGGGAGTCACTCAAGGATCACTTCTTGGTCCCTTATTATTCAACATCTTTACAAATTGCCTATACATATCCTTCCCTCAATCATGTCTCATACAATATGCTGATGACTCCACAGTCATTTCCATCTCTGATAACTATTCCAATCTGAACACTCTCACCCAAAAATCCTGCAAATCTATTGAAAACTGGTCCCTCTAATAACCATCTAATACTTAATCCAAAAAAGATTAAACTTCTGCTATTCCTCCCCAAATCCCTTACACACCTTAAACTCTTTCTCTATTACATCTCTTAGCAATACAACTATCATGGTAGAAACATATAATAAGCTTGTGGGATCCATAATAGGCAACCAACTCAAATGTGATCTTCATGTACCCCAGTGCATAAAGAAAACTCACCAAAAACTAGACCTCCTTTACAGAAATAAAAAATTTCTACCAAGAGTCTTGACTTTCCCTTACCTGTGCTTACCTTCTGCCTAGTCTCTTTTACAGCTCAGAAATCCTCACCATTCTCCAGTCCTCACTCATAGCTAAACTTGAATCAACCTACAATAAAGTTGCCAGATTTTCTGTTAACAAACCTCTAAATCTGACAACTGTCTTTCTCTCAAGACCTTAAACGGATTAGAATTCCCACACCAACTGCTTCTCTCTCTCTCTCTCATCTACTGATCATCCATTCAATCCTCTACAAACCCTCCTTCTGCCCTAATATCCACACACTAGTCTCCCTCTATAATCCTTCCAGGACCCTTAAAAGCTCTGACCAAAATCTACTAGAAATTTACAAACCAAAAAGATCCACTGGATAAAACCTCTACAGTTACTTTCTTTCTCTCTTCTGGGACAAACTTCCCCTATCTATTAGAAATATAAACCATCCTCAAGAATTCAAACATGCTCTCAAGGAATTTCTAATACGCTCCTGGAATTGCCACTGTAAATAGCCTCTTTGAACCTCTTAATTGTATCCCCATGCAGTCTACCTTCCATCCCTGACTCTGCTAACAGCACTTTCACAATTTCAACACCTTAAAAACCCTCACTTCTCTTTCCTTACCCCTCTCATCCTTTCTCTCTAAACTTTATTACCCCTCACTATTTCTTATAAACTTCTCTTCGTAGTAGGGTTACCACCTGTCCCACTTTGCGAGGGACAGTCCCTCTTTGAGCAGTTGTGTCCTGACAACAAAATATTAAAAATGGCAAATGTCCTGAGATTGTAGGACATAATTATGTCCTATATTGTATGTAATAGTTGCATAACACAGTTATTCTGTATCTAAAATACCTAAATGTTATAATAGACAGAATAAGCAACTAAAATGCTACATGAATAAGCTATTATGTAGGCAAAAAAGTTAAGTTATATCCTTTGTACTGACCGTGGGTATGTGTCGGCCTGTAAAATCTGATGTTTGTCCCAAAAATGTCCCACTTTGGCCATTTGAAAAGGTGGCAATCCTACTTCATAGTGAATATCACCCTGGAATACATAAGAATCCCTGCATGATGTTTAAATACTTTTACTTATCTGATGACCAAGTGGTTTATGCTCTGGGCACTGTCAGAACAGACATATTTGTTTCTTAATTTACTATCTTCATGGTATCTAAAATGCTACTTCTGGACCAGGTGAAAATGGATTGTATTATATTCAGGACGTTGTATGTACATACAAAGTTGCTTCAAAATTAATTATCTGTTCTCCTGTTATACATATGAATGCATCCTGTAAATAACTTTGACAAACAGCATTTAACACAATCTGTATTATTCAGTTGTGCAAACTCATCATCTGTCTAACCTTGTGATGTAACTATAATTTTTTTCTTATTAATGGGTTATGTACTGTTTATATTTGTTAGTGTGTTAAACTACTTTATATGATTGTGGAGCTTTTCTCCTGGGCATCTGCTGAAAAAGATGCTAGCTCAGTCAGACTATCCTGATCAACAAATGTCAAATAAATAAATAAATAAGTAAATAAGTACCACAAGATCAGGCAATTTATTGTTTAAAGTTCTGTTATTGAGTACAGCAACTTTAATGTGATCCAGTTTGGGATTTTTCCTGAAAAGGGTTTTGGGGGCAGCAAAGGCTTTAGCCACTAACCAGAAGCCTTGAAACAAGAGGTGTAAGCCATCTTCAGTGAAGTAAGCTGGACTATTGAGAGTCTCATCTCATTCTTCGAATGACATCAGCTGTTTAACTAATTATTCAAGCCAATTATCGTTTCTTTGTATCTAGACCTCATTCAGGGTAAAGGATAAATTCCACTCAGCTCTAGTGTCTCACTCTCATCTACATTTATAACATGCATGGAAAGTTCTGACACGTTTCTCTGCATATCCCTCAGGACTTTACTTCTTAAGTCATTCACTCCCTTGAGTACCACTACCATGTTCTATTTGGATTTGTAAGGAACTTGGGATTTTATTCCCTTGTAATGTCAGAGATCCTGGTTCATAGGTTCATACGTAGATACTAGGCTATTGGCCCTAGGGCCTATATAAGCCTAGCCAAAAAGGTACCCTGGCTTTTGCCACCCAAGAAAATTATTTTCCTGTGCTCCTGTTGAGGAGGGCCACAGAAGTGATCCCCGAGGTGAATTTCCTATCTCCCATCCAATCATCAAGATTTTTCTTGAAGAGTGCTAATGAGGAGCTTTGTTTGATATAGATAGGTAGTTTGTTCCAGAGTATGGGAAGTCTCTGGGACAGGAAGCTATCCCTTCAGCATGTTCTGTTTATTGTGGTGACAAGGTTTAGGTCCCTAGAGCATGTAGCTCAGAGGGATTGGGATTTCTTTACGTGGAGCATGTCCAACAGCTCTGGGTTTGACATAGCTTTGTATGTTAGGCAGAGATCATCTCTGAGTGGGCAATATGCGACAGAGTAAAGTTGGAGTTTTTTGAGACGGTCTGCATAAGGCATCTGTTTGAGGATGGTAATCCTCTTTGTGAGGTATTTCTGCAGCCTTTCTAGTTGTTGTAGATGTCTTGTGAGATACATACCAAAAGGGGTATTGTACTCTATAATGGGTCTAATGAGTGATGAGTAGAGGGGAACAATGACCTCTTTTTTCCTGGATGAGAAACCTTTTGTGATGAGGTGTGCCACATGGAAGGATTTCCTGACTACTGTGGCACTGTGATTATCAAAGGAGAGACTATTGTCCACCTGTGTCCCAAGGTCTCTTATCACACTTTTGGTATTAAGTAGTCTACCGCCTATGTGGTAGTTTATGGGTACAGAATTTTTACCAAAAGGGATGACAATGCACTTTTTGGCATTGAGCTTGAGGCCATGGCTTTGACACCAGGCATCTGTCTCAGTGAGGTCCTTTTGTAGGATGCCCACATCGTTAGTTGTTTTGATTATGGCTCCTAGTTTGTAGTCATCTGCGACCTTCATTAGCCAAAGACCTTCTGTGTTAGCCTGTACTTCTGAGAAGTAGATACCAAACAGGAGAGGACCCAGGACTTAACCCTGTGGTACTCCACTTGTCACTGGTCTAAAGTTGGATTTGGAGTCTGCTACTTTCACAGTGTGGGTTCTGTCAGTGAGCCAGTTGGCAACCCATCTTGTGACATAGGAATTTATACCTAGTTTAGTGAGTTTATCTATAATTCCAGAGTGGGGGATGGTGCCGAAAGCCTTGGTGAGATCTAGATAGGCTGTGTGAACCACCTAACCCTCATCTATGGCTTTGGTGACCACTTCAAAGAAGTCTATCAGGTTTAGGAGACATGATCTGCCTTTTACAAACCCGAACTGGGTGGGGTCCAGAGTTTGGAGATTACCAGTGTCATTGTTTATAAGTTCCATGATGATACGTTCCATATCCTTGCAGACCAGGCTTGTCAGGCTAATGGGGTGATAGTTCCTGGGGGTCTGTGGTGGCTCCCCCTTTGTGGAGTGGGATAAATGTCGCTGTGCACCATTCAGTGGGCACAAAGCCTGAGGTGAGGCTATGATTGAACATGGTATTTAGATGACGTGCCAGTTCTTTCTGCAGTTCATGTAGAATGCAGCCTGGGATGTTGTCAGGTCCCATGGATGCTGTGTTCTTGCTTTGCAGAGTGTGGTTTTTACCTATGCAGCAGTGATTACAGGAACTTTGCATTCTTCCGGTATAGAGATGGGCCCTTTAGGGGGTGAGAGGGAGGTAAAGTTAGCACGGAACCTATCTGCCAGGATGTTGGTAATATCAGTTGGTTCTGTATATTTAGTGCCATTGTGCTATAACTGAGAGCAGACCTGAGTGTTGCCATTGAGATTCTTGACATAGCTGTAGAATGCTTTGTGGTTGTCTTTAAAATCAGTGGCGATTTTGTTTTCGTAATTAGCTTTGGAGGATTTTATGAGGGATCTCAGCTTTCTACTGAGGCTGACCAGGGAGTTCCTCCAATTATGGGATTTTACTCTTTTTTGCAACAGTTTCTTTCTTCTGTTCTAGAGTTTATTTATAGCAGGGAACCACCAGATTGGCTTCCTTTTTTGGAGGTTAGCATCTTGGTTCTGTTATGGATTGCACGATCCATGCACTCGTGTAAGTGCTTATAAAGAACATTTATGTAGAATTCAGCAGTTGTACCTCTACTGTCTTTCTGTATGGGTGTCGTGAAGTTTGGCACTTCTGTCTTAAGAAGCGTGATGTTGGCTTTGGAGAAATTTTTTACGGTGGTTTCCCTAATGGGAGGTGGAGGCAGAATGTGGATGTCTAGGGTGATTAGCTTATGGTTGGATCTGACCAAGGAACTGACCTCTGGTGTGGAACACTGGTTGCCCATGTTGGCAATGATCAGGTCTAGGATATTGCTGCCCATGGTGGGGGTGTGGATAAGTTGATCCAAGGCATTGGAATATATGAATTCCAGAAAACGTTGAGCAAAAGAGTTGGTACATAAGCAGTTTTCCCAGTTAATGGTGGGGTAGTGTAAATCGCCCATTATTAGGGTGTTAGGTTGTACCCTAATATTTTCCAGTGTATCAAGAAATGAGGAGTGGGAATCCTGGGGCATGGTAGGGGATCTGTAGCAAGCTACAACTTGGACTGCGGTCTTGCCCAGAGTTAGTTGCAGTTGGATAATCTCGGATGCATTAAGTTGAGCAACTAGCCTGCAGGTGTAGATATCCTTAATGAATATGGACACACCTCCGTCTTTAGTGCTTTGGTCCAGGTTAGGTGGCCGAAAGGTGTGGTATGAATTATAGCCTGGTAATGCAGCGGTGCTCTCTCGAGCCTTGAACCAGGTCTCTGTCATTGCACAGATGTCGATGTTCTCCATTTTAAGGAGTGTCTCGAGTGAGTGCATTTTGAGGTTTAGACTTCTAGCATTGAGTCTAATTGCCCTCAGATTTTGCTTGCTTGTACCTGTTACGGTGGTGAGTTTGTCATTTGAACATTGCCTAAAAAAGGCATTATATGGGTGGCAAGAGCCTTAGCCAGTGTCTGGAATCCCAAGGGCGACAGGTGCAGGCCATCTTCTGCAAAGCATCATGGTCTGTCAATCATGTCATCCCAGGCAAACAGATACTGGATCCCCTTAGAATGGCACCAGCAGCTTAGCCAATTGTTGAAGTCAATCATTTTGTCCTTGTACTGGTAGGGGAAGAGTACAGTGTATCATCAACTTGACCACAATTGCAAAATGACAGGATGAAGGTGGGGATCTGTGTATGAAGCAAGTCGAATACATTACTGTGGGCATAATTTCCTTCACTTTAGTAACACATAAATATTAAAGTTGTACTTAAAGGGAAAAAAAGATGATAACTGGGAAAGTTAGTCTAAATGTGAAAGTAGCTGACTGATTACTACCATATTATCATAATATTTCCTATAATATATGCTTCTAGACAAAACTAATTCTGTGCCTATTTCCTCAATGTATACTTATAAATATTGGCTATATGGTTTTATATACCGTAGTACTTAGAAATGACTAGATATTGTATGATCCATGTGCTCTCCTTACTGCTTTCACTGTGATTACTGTTTTCTTCTTTCTTACAGTTTGTTTCTGTTATTACTTCTTTTTCTATTATTCTGTCTATGGCAATGCCTGCAAATGGTCCACGTGGATCAATGATCTACTGTAGCAAACAAGTACAAAAGTAGCTAAATAAATAAATTATAATGACTAGTAAAATAATTATTAATGAGAAGGATGGTTGTTTATCTGAAATAAGGATGAATATCAATTCCCCTAGTGATGTGGACATCCTCCAACAGGGTCTCACCCAAACAAATGACTGGTGCCAGAAACATGGCCTCAAGCTAAACATAAAAAATGCATCATCATCCCCTTTGGGGAGAGTGACGTCCCCACAAATTATCACATTAATAACAATGTCCTAAGCAAGCAGTCAGTCGTGAGGGATTTGGGTACCCAGATTGATAGCAACCTAACTTTTGACCACCATGTTGCTTCCACTGTACAGAAAGCTTTCTACATGGCCCACCTCATAAGAAATGGTACCTTATCCAGGAACAAGGATGTCATAACATCCCTGTATTCTTCCCTTATAAAGCCCATTATTGAGTGCAATGCCCCATTCGGCATGTACGTCACAAAGCACATGCAGCAGCTGGAGAGACCACAGAGGTACATGCCAAATGGGGCATTGTACTCAATAATGGGTACAATGCTCCATTTGGCATGTACCTCATAAAGCACATGCAGCAACTGGAGAGACCACAGAGGTTCCTCACCAGGAGAATCCAGGGCCTCAAATATCTACCATACTCAGACAGGCTAAAAACCCTATCCCTCTACTCTGTTTCATACAGACTCCTCAGAGGTGATCTCTACCTGGCATACAAAGTGATCTCGGACCCCGCCTTTATGGGACTGCTGCATATCTGCAAGTCAAGCTCCTCTCGAGTAACCTGAACACATGGCCTGAACCTGGTCTATGTCATTAATAGGACTTGTTGGCAGGACAGATTTGTGCCCCAGAGACTCCTCCATCTGTGGAACAGATTCCCTCACCACGTAAACAGAGTACCTCTTTACCCCTTTTTAAGTGCAACATGGATAACTGGATGGGAAATAGAAAATACATCCCTGGGATTCCACCCGTGTCCCTGTTGGACAGGGGCATTGGGTGATGATTTGTTAAAACATGTGCTAAACTCTTGGCTAGGCTTATAAGGGCCTCAGGGCCAATAGCCTAGTAACTTCTTATGATCCTATGATCCTATAAGATGTACCTAACCAGAACAGGCATATTGCATGCATAGTCTGTGTTTGAAAACAATGATTATTGGTAATTTCATCACAGAAAACAGTAAAATAATAATTACAAGGTGCAGGATAAAGTTATCATTCAAGCATTAAGAAACTTAAAAAAATATTTACAAAAAGTTGGGACAGGAAGGTGGAAGGTACCTTTTATCAGTAGATCAATATCAAGCCTAGGATCACATTTTATTATGAAAAAATATTAATATAGAGAGTGTAGAAAAATAAACAATAAATGGATTAAAGAACAAAAGTAAATGAAGAAAGAGTTAAGCAGTAGTTAATGGCTCAGTGTGAACATTTCTCCGTTATAAATAGAATGGGTCAGAATCTATTCCTTAGTCAATTTTTAGACACAGTGTATATAGACTCCTTTTTAAAAGAATTAAAAATATAGTTAAGGGATTGTAGAATTGAGTCAGCTTAATATTTATAAACTAAGGCTACAATTTGCAATGCCTGTAGCTGAGGTACTTCTACCAATACAGGTCCTAAAGGGGATATAAGAGAATGAAGAACATTGATTTGAAATACAAATAGCATGCTAGAAGGATGTAATTATAACGGATGTGTGTGAGCATAGTGCGGGGACATGGAAGTAATGTCATTCTTTTTTTAGTAGGACTAAGAGGCATAAAGTACAGAATGATGGCCTACAGGCCCTGGCCCCTTTCATAGTGAATGAACCACCCAAACCCATTCATCCATAAGGCTTATCTTTACAAAGATCTACCCAGTCAGCAGACAGACCTAATTACTTTATACAGTGTCTTTGTTTATTTCACTTTCTGAACCAGGTTGGCTATTATGCATGTTCCATATACAGATGACAGCTGGGAAGGTGGACTTCATTAAAGCTATTGAAGTTTCAAAACTAATATAAACTCATATGCAATTATAATGCAATTAGCTGAACATCAAATACAGAGTAAGCCAAGTAACACATTCAGTATACTATATGAAGACAATAGTACACATTATAGTTCTTTCAGTTGAAAAAGTAAACACCATACAAAGTTAATCATTCAGCTAATGATTATCAGTTTAAACCTTAAAATTAAAATCAAAGCTCTATCTCTTGTCTGATTTCTTTATATACTAGTTTTTGTATCTTATATTTGATAGCTAAAATTTGCTGTTTTACATTGCATTGTATTATATTGTATGATGTCTTGCAAGATTTGTTTACTGTTGAAGTTTTCTCCTCAGGTCACTGTTGAAAATGGGCCTTTTATATGGCACACTTGGACTTTCAAGGTAAACAAATGCTAATAAATAAAATTAAGTATTCCATAACTGTATGCAAACAATAATGATTTTGTAAACTGTGAAAGACGATCTCAAAAAAAAAGCCACCCTGGAGGAACCCCATCATAAATAGGTTGTCTAACAAAAAGAAGAAAATCATGACAAAAATTAGGAAGCGCAATACCCAGAAAGATAAAATTTCCCTCATCAGTCTAAACAAACAACTCATGAGGCTAATCAAGTCTACCACATCCAAATTTGAGGTAAAAATACCACCCCCCCCCCAGCCAAGGACAATCACAAGGCATTCTTCAGCCATATCTGCAACCTCAAATGAAATACATAGTTATGTACCAAATTAATTGTTAATGTAACCATCTATACTGAGCCAAGAGATATAGCAAATCTACTGGCCAACAATTTAGCTCCAACTCCCCCCCTTTCCCCCTCAGACACCCCTTAGGAAATACCATCAACCTTAACCTCCCCATCTATCACTATGAAACAAGTCCTCAATACACTCTCTAAGGCCAAGAACTTTGCATCGATTGGCTCTGATAACATTCCAGGACACCTTCTTATTAGTACCACACATACATATCAAAACAAAAAGAATCACTATTTAACCAGACGGACAGACTCCATGCCAAGTGAATGAAGAACTGCAGCTCTCATCCCTCTGAATAAGGTCAGACCATCTATGAACCTGGGTAAGTACAGACCCATAAGTCCAGCTAGATTTATATACAAAGCTTTGGAAAGAATTATCATAGAAATGCTAAATTATGACACAGAAAACCTTCAGACACTAGATCCACTCCAGTTTGGTTTCAAGGCTAGGCCTCGCCTTCTATTAGAAGGTCACCAAAGCAAATGATGGGGCAGAATGGTGCATGCTGCATATCTTGTCCTGGCCAAAGCATTTGACAAAATGCTCTACTCAGGCATTGTAGACAAACTTACGAAATTAGATACAAACTCTTAGGTAACCCACTAGATAGCTAGCTGGCACAAAGAATAGGACACAAGAAGTTATGATGGGGAAGATTACCTCCACAAAGAGGCCAGTCATAAGCAGAATCCATTAAGAGTAGTGCTGAGGCCACTCCTTTCTGTCATCTGCTTCTCTGAAGTCAAGGTCATCATCAAGACCTCTGGCTGACCAGGTCTGCAGATGATTGCAAACTAGGTGTAGTCATAGAATCCCCCAAAGACACAAATACTCTCCAAGAAAGTCTGACAAAGGACAAAAACTGGTGCCAGAGCTAAGGTCTAAAACTCAATGCTAAGAAAAGCATAATAGCATCCATTGGGAAGACAGCTACTCCTGGAAACTATCACACTGGTAATACACCCCTAAGAGTAGACCAAGAGGTCATTGAGTACAAGACCCCCTTCAGTATGTACCTGATCAGTCATTTTCAACAACTGAAGTGTTCACAGAACGAGAGGTGATCTCTGCCTGGCCTGCAAAGCATCATCTGATCCTGCTAATAGATGTGTTACATATTTACAAAACAAATATACTCAAAATTCTCCAGTCTAGGGAGGCCCCCAAGGTCATTAGCCCAATAATTACCTATGATCCTATGAAACATATATGAAATCTGAGTTAGCTCCATAAATAGTTTACAAATTGGTAAATATTTTTTACAATAGTAACATATATGCATGTGACAAAACGTCAAATAAGAAGATTATGAAAAACAAAAGATATTAAGGAACCTTTCCAGAAGAAAAAACAGAGGGCTATTAATAAGTAATAAGCAATAAAATGATAAGAAAAGAGAAGAAATTAGGAAAGAAATGCCAAGAAGTATTCAACTATAAGTCAGTAGGCAAAAAGTGGAAGCAGTTTAAGGTTCACATGTGGTTGTCAAGATGGCATGCATACTATCTATTGAGAATATAGCTAAAATGTTTTTCTGATGCTAAGTGCTGGACACTTCCTTCTTTAGAGTTTGCCTTCAAATATTGGAAAAGAAGAAACTTGACTAGATGGCTCAGTAGTACAGGATGAGAAAACCTCGACTACAATCTGAAGTAGACTAGTGAGCTAGGCTGCTGTAGGACACCACTGGAAAGAAGGAATCAATTGCTGTAGATCGGTTTGCCCATCCTGGAGATGGAGGCAGTATAGCTGGATAGGGGCTGGGTGGAGAAGCAAAAGACAGCAATCAGAATAGACAGTATGGCCTGCCAAACAGTTCATAGCACTTTAGCTGTCCATCGGTGTGTGATGAGACATACACGCTCCACTTGGTCACTACTGCATGGCATGCTTTGTCATCCCTCCATCATCTGCCAAAGGAGGAGTTAAAGAGTATTTAAAACTTTGTGACCTCTGCCAGAGGACAGCCAGGATCCCTGTCCTCATCTGCCTCTCTTAGTGTCTTTCGAAGATGAGGAAGAAAAGAAAAAAAATGAGTCACTAGGGAAATGTTTTTTAGCTGGTACAGTGATACAATGAAAGAAAAAACTAGGGGAAAAAGAGGTACCTTCTTCAAACTCCACGTGTTAAAGACGTGGGATAGCAAGCTGTGCTTCTTAATAAGATGACTAACATGAGGTTAAAATATTTTTATACAGAGCTTGCTATATGGCAAATGTTCACAGTAGGCAAATAATCCTGACAAGTGGCTTGGTCTGAAACTTAGGGGAGAAGTAAAATAAGGATTTTTCTGAATACAGGTGACAGTGTCTTTGTTATAAGTGATAGGCTACATATTTGGACTGGGAGTTTAGAACTGATTATTTCTACTATCATAAGAAAGAAGTAAGGTTAATTTAGAATTACATTTATCCTGGAATATTTTCTAAAAGTTTACAAATGGTCTACAGTGCAATCATTTTAAAATAAATGTAGGCTGGTTTACTAGCAACAAAGATTGACAGAATGAGCAGGGCTCCAGTAATATAAGGAAAACTTCTGGTTCTTGGGACTTTTAAACTAGTAATATGCTCTTTAATGCAGTTCACAAAACTGTTGGCTCAAACATAGCAAGGTGTAGCTGTCATAGGCTTGTCCTTGATTAGATCTTTCATGACTTTCCAAAATAATTATTGATAACTTGAAAACAGGGACTGCTGTTTCCTATTAAAAGTGGATGTAAAAGAATTAGTGGTAATCCTGCATTCCCTTTTCAGAGTGATGAATTATTTTTCCTTTACTCTCAATTGTGCTTTAATGGCAGAGACGAGTCAGGGACAATTGATCCATTTTAGGTTTCTAGAGTGAAAACTTTATTTATTTACTTATTTTGTTTTGTGGGAAAGTTGAGCTGGGGACAAGTAATTTTATTACACTTAAGTGTTCTCAATAATAAATCCATTAGATAACATCTCCATCTAGCTAATAAAAAGTGTTTTCCAGTGATTTTCCACTGTTTCTCGTACTTTTGCAACTTTTCTTACACTGAAGTACATTTACTGGTTGGTTTTCAAAGGTAAATGTAAACTTGCTGAGGGCAGTAGTTGTTATTCGGTGTCTTGGAGTAATTTGCTGCTATCTGAGGGGTACACATTACTGAATGAGTTCTTTCCATATCACATTCTTATTGTTTTTTTTACTACTCATTTTAAACATTGCTGGAAGCATGTGTCTTCCAAAGACTATAAGGAAAAGGGAGCAAAATCACATGTTCTGAGTGAGGTTTGGTTGGTGTTCTCTCGCCACAAAATATCCAGGAAGTAGACTGAATTTATGCACTGGTTGGTGGTTTAATTATTTTACTGCTTTTTTAATTAAATTTTAATTTTTTTTTGCAGTTTATTCAGTTAATCTTGCCAGCTTTAAGTCTGAATAGTCACCTGGTTGTGTAATGCATCTGTTTTTATCTCATTCTAGTTAATCTAAATGCTTCTCACTGTGTTTTTTGCATTTCACCACTTCTTTTCACATTAAATTATTGCTTAGTTAAAATAGCTGATATTGTGCATTTCTTAGTCATCTGGCTGTTTGTATAGGTAAAAGATCCTCTGGTTGCACTGAGAATTCTGTAAATTTACCCAATAACAGCTCTATCAAGCTAATAAAAGTATTTTTCTAGTGATTTTCCACTGTTTCTCCTACTATTACAACTTTTTTCCACCTTAAAGTACATTTTTCAATTGATTTTCTAGTCCAAACATAAATTTGCTGAGGGCAGTAGTGGTTATTTGGTGGCAGGGAATAATTTGCAGTTGTCTGATGGGTAGACAATACTGACTGAGATCCAACTATATTCTTATCGATTCTTTCACTTTTCTAATTCAGCTTTAAACAGTGAGTGGTGGCACAGTGCTCAATACCGTGCAGCACTATATTTGACAGAAACAGATGCTTTTGCTTTCAAATTCTGTCTTAGGGACCTTACTTAAATCCTCCTCCTTCTCCCAGTTATAGCTGTATAAACCACAGAGTTAAGCATTCAGAAACAGAACTCCACTAATTCAACTCCAAATCTCAGGTGCTACTTCTGTCTTTTTAGTCCACATTTGTAAGCATGGGGAACGATCGATTTGTACTTCCCATCCCTTTCTACAGCCAGCTTGGTGGAACTGAGCATTCTGAGACAATGTAGCAATTGTATCCTGTTTACTGACTACTAAGCAAACTGACACAGTGTGAGAGGGATGTAGTTATATAATGTTACTTATGTTAAAGCTCTTACAAAAAGCTACTTCAAACAAGAAGCAGGTTGTCAGTACCACACAATACCATACTAAACCATTCACACTCAACTCAGACAAAATGTACAGTCCTACACATGCTAAGTCTCTTTAAAGTAACTTACCTAAGAAACAACGGCTTCCTAAATGTAAGCTAAAAAATAAATACGCCCATTACACACAGACTCATAAACATGCAGCTCAGATATCACCCATCATGAAACCCACATCTAAGAGTCACATTGATTCAATTCAAAAGCCTGTAAGATAAACCCACGTGCAGTCCAATATCAGGTGCCAGAGTTTGTCGCATCACACATGCACTCCTGTCCTTACATCACAATCACTTATATAATATAGCCATTCTACTTGCAGGTGTAAATGACTTGAGACTCACCTCCCTGAAATATATGAACAGAGATATGAAGGAACTCTCAGAATATGTACCTGAGGTAGGTATGAGATCAGCACTGACCAGTAGTCTACCATCACCAATAATGACACCACAATATGATCAGAAGGTAACAAACTTCAACAATTAGCTTTACATTCTAAGGGGGTACAATATATATCAGTATGGGAAGAGACAGTACACAGTATTAACTGCATTCCCAGCAAAGCAGTTAGTACTGTGTACTAACTGCTTTGCTGGGGAAGGCCTGCACCTCTTCCTCCAATGTTTCCATATACTGGACAAAATTTTGTCCAGTCCCATAGTGAGTTTTTTTAGGCAACAGTCTTCTAAAGCTTCCAACATAACTAATCGGAATCCAGACAGGTTTAAGATATTGCTACTCAATGCTAGCAGCCTAAACTCACAGGGACCTGGTTCTAGACCAATGAAAGCACTCCATCAGTGCAGGGTTTCAATGCCTACCATTCGTACAGACCGTCTGCATTAAATGAATGCAGTAAAGGCAGAGGTGTCTTTATACTCTTAAATAAAAACTCACCTCCATAATCATTAGACAAGACGATGACCTGGAACTCCTCCATGTCCAGCTTATTATAAACAAAACCACTTATCACATCATGGCAAACTGCACTACCCTTTCTGTGTCCACCTCAGTGTATACTTCCAACCTAACCAGTATGGAGTCCTTATGCATTAAACCTAACATTATTCTCCAAGGAGACTTCAATAATCCCTCTATAAAAGTGAGACTTATACATCCTCAAGCAGGTATGCCCGGGGGTTTCAGGACTTCATCAATACAAATTCTCTGTGCCAGTTAACCCACAATCATCCAACCGGGGACCTTAAAATATGAGACAGCTCTGCTCCACATCAATTGTAACTGCCTCCCTGGTCAAATCAGACCACAAGTCAGTCACATTCAGCGTAGGACTAAATCCTGAAGCTTTCTGCAATACCTCATTATTCAAAGACTAAATGAAGGCTAATATATTAAAATTGACTGATGACCTGGCTAAATTTGAAAGCCACCATGACCTCGCTGACCCCATTGCTTATGCAGAATCCTTTACTGACAAATTATGTGCACATGTAAATAGTTATATAGATCCATCCATTCCCCTTGTAAATAAATACAATGCCAAAATCAATAATAAACCCCCTGTAGTGGGACCCTAATATAAACATGCTCTGTGATAAAAGAAATAAAAACTCATTAACTCATTGCATGCAAAAATATATCTAACCCTCAAGAAGCCAAAAAGAAAACATTCTTGCTAAACTAAACAAGGAACTCAAGACACTGTCCAAATCAACCAAAGCCAGATATGAGGTAAAAACAACCACCCAGGTGGAAGATAACTTCAACACCTTATTTAACAATGTTAGAAACCTCAAAAGCAATGCCTACCACTGTTTGTGCAGAGCTAAGTGAATGATACCATCTACTCAGACCCAGAGAGCATAGTCAATCTACCAGCGGATAAATTTAGCTCAAATTTCACCACCCCTAACATTCCCAGATCAAATACATGCATCTAAACTCCTCCCACAAATCTCCCAAGAAGTCCTCAATGCAGTATCCAAGGCCAAGAACTCTGGTTCAATGAGAACAGGTTTGGCATACTGGTTAAGGTCTTTACTTCATAGACACAAGGTACAGGGTTTGATTCTGATTCTGGTTATTGGCTAGGCTTGCAATAGTAGGCAGACTGATAGCCTAGTATTCATCTATCAGAATTCAAGTGTGATTTGGACAATTGGATGGGGAATAGGAAATGTATCCCTGGTTTGGTGCCTGTGTCTCTAGTGGACAAATACAGTCTGTAAATAGTTCCTCTCCCATGCCACTACTTATACTTACTAATGGTACCAGATCTTCTCAGAGATTTGGGATGCATGGCTAGGCTTAAAAAGGCCCCAGTGGTTATTAGCCTAGTATGGACCTGTCAAACTGCCAGCCCAGCTATCTGGACTTTTGTAAATAATTCTTTGTCATTTGTGAATATTGCAGCCCTTAAATTAAAGAGTTATATGAGATAGGAGTTGGGAGATGTCCATCTTGTTGTATTTTTTTATATATATTTTTTATATGTATTTTATATATTTTATATATATATATGCATTTTATCACTTTTTATACTTTATAAGAAAGGTTTTAATATGATAAACTAATATTAGTTTTGTAATTAATAGGTTTATAATATATTTTTTAGGTGCAATGTTGAATAGTTGGTTTTAATAAGAATCAACTGGTATTCGTATTGAATATTTGTATTCCTTGTATAAAATGGCAAGAGGTGGTTTAGCGCTAGTTAGGATGTGATGTCATAGACACACCTCCAATATTTAAAAGTTGGCGCTGTTTTTGAATGTTTTCTGAATGTTTTGTTCTGAAGAAGCTGCTTACGTTAATAGCAGCGAAAACGCTATTTTATTTTGAATAAAGCTGCGTTCAACTAAACAAATTACTATTTTGGATATAACGTTTGGTTTCCCGTGACTGCCATTCCTCCTATTTTTGCGTTTTAGTCATTTGTGAATATTGATATGATTTATATAGAAGTGTGACAGAAGGAAATACTGTCAGCACAGCTATCTGGAATTTTGTAAATAATTATATGTATTAGAACTGTATGTTATGTGTATATTAAACTGCTGATACAAAAGTATGTGTTGAACAGGGTTTATACAGTACTGAGCTTCAAAGACATATCCACAGTGTATCTACTGGAACATAGAAGATTAACTTTCAAAACTCAAGAATAGTTGAGGTTAAGTTATTTTATAACTGGGCCATAAACAAAAGATGTTATCTCTCAGTTTCAGTTCAGTAGCAGACAATGTCTAGAGCTAGAAGTTTGTGTATTGTCTTGGAAGAGAAGTAGTTACTAGCTTTAAGATGCATAAGTGCTTTATTGCTTTATAACTTCCTAGCAGCTGCACAGCTCTGAGCAAACATCTGAGAGAAATGAATTTTTCACACAGAGATGTTAAATTTTGTTAGTTTCTGACAAAAGGGGTTTAGCTTGGGAACTAAAGTCAGGTGACACAAACTGATGTCATCCAAGCTAACCCAGCAGTAACAATTGATATTAATTTAAGAACTCTCTCAGAGAGAGAGAGACACTGTGCATTTTGTATTTTGTCTTTGACCTGGAATCATCCAATCATCATCACTACGTCTGTACTTGCCTTCCTCTGTAAGTAAGTTTTTAGGATAGAGTAACTCTTTTTAGATTCAGATAGGAATATAGTGAAGATTAGTTTAGATGTTTTTTATTCATTTGACACTGTCCTGCAATGTTGTTTTAAATATTTCCTGTGATTTTGAACTCTGAAGTAACTGTGTTCATGTATTGAGTATTGTATTGTTCTTTTATTATTTATTATTAAATATATTTAAATCTGTCTTTGTGGCTCATATTTGTGAGACATATTTAAGCTCTTAGAGAACTTGCATATCTATTTGATGACACTGTACAGGCCAGTCCGAAATACCCTTGCTCTTGATCAGACTACCATTTGGATTTTATTGCTATAAACTAATCTGCACTGTAGTACTGAAATTGTCTGCCTTACAGGGCCGTTAAATCACTTTTATTACTGTCATACTGTAAAGCTTTTTAGCTAGTCCCACTGTGTGAAAGGTATTAACTGGAAATGTTCTCTATTTGTTAAGCATCTGTTTGTTTGTCCTGATTTCCTGCCGAGGAGTGTATCATATAACTGATTTGTTTGCCGTTAAAATCATTGTCTAGAGTCTCATTGCTCCTTTATCTGTTTAAAACTTTCATTTAGTGTCTCACTGATGTTTTTCTGCTGTGATAAACATTGCTGTAGTGTTTTCTGTCTAAAATAATGTAGCTTGTAGCTGCAGCATAGTTCCCACCCTCCCTCTCTATTGGTGTGTTGTTCTTATACTTGGTAGCTTTGAAGTTGACCGCCCCTAGTGTAAATTTAATCTGAGGCACTCCTCCCAGTCCAGTGCCATTAGCTCATTCTACCTAATACAGAGAGAACATTTGGGAAAGCCAACCCCCTTAGTTTCTTAACCTTGAATTATCCCCTTTCTCCCTTTCCACTTTACTAAAAAAAACTTTATTCAGCTGTTTTTACAGTATTTGTGTTTCCTCCTCCTACTCTAACACTTAATTTTGTTTTTTCCTGCTACTTGTTCTCTAAACTGTTTAATTGCATCTTTTCTGTTGCATTTATTACATCTTGTTTTTAGTCTGTTTAAATTTTAAGTGTTATTCTAAGCCTTTTAGTTTTGGTTTAAGCACTTGGGCTTTAGGCCTACCCCTTAGCTCTCCTGGGTCTCTCTCTCTCAGATTCTGATAAATATGGATGGGCAATTTCCTACGGTTTCTCCCTGCCAGCCTGGTTGATATGGGCATCCTGAGACAGTGTAGCAAATGCCTTATGTACATGGACAACCATGTACTATTACCACCTAGGAACACAATTTGTGAGAGATGCAATTACATAAAGAAGCTACAGTATATGCTCTTTCCCCTCACAAGCCAGTATATCTGGCACTGAGAATGTTGTCAGCACAATCACTACACCTCAAACACCACTCACAACTACACAACACACCCACATATGTGGAGGTTCTCAACAAAAATAAACCCAAACAAAGGAGACCTCAGAGGCAAAGATACATGAGAGCTCCACAACCCTCCACACCAGATACCATGCATAGTCCACACACCAGTGTCTTGCAACCACTAAGGCCTAACTACAAACCCAACATATTAGTCATAGGAGACTCCTTTGTGAGACACACAGATGTGCCTGTCACCAGGCTGGATAAGAAGAAAATCACGGTTAGTTGTTTGTCAGGTGCCAGACTCCACCATATCAGACACACACTCAAGTCTCTCAATAACAGGTACTGTTATGACTCTGTCATAGTTCATGTTGATGTGAATGACTTGAGACGTACTTCCCTGGACTATATGAAGAGAGACAAGATTGAGCTCGTTGAATATGTGTCCCAGGCAGGTACGTCCCTAGCCTTAACCTGCATTCTACCGTCACTCAGAAAGATGCCTCAATACAAACAGAAAATGATTGACTTTAGCAATTGGCTTAGTTTCTGGTGTCATTCCAGGGAGATCCAGTGCCTGACAACCTGGGAAGATATGATCGACAGACCACGATACTTTGCTAGAGATGGCCTGCATCTGTCTCACTTGGGCTTCAGGCTTCTGGCAAAGGCCCTTGTCTCTCCAATAGTGCCTTTTTTAGGAAAAGTCATGAGGTTGATACTACCAACATAAAACTCTCAACAAAATGCAAATTAAAGATCATGCTGCTAAATGCTAGGAGTCTAAACATGAAACTACACTCATTGCAAGCATTCTTAACCCTGGAAGATGCTGACATTTGTGCAGTCACAGAAACCTGGTTCAAAGCTGCGGAGACCACCCCAAACTTACCTGGCTACTCATCCTATGATACATTCAGACCCCATAATGTGGGCAGCAAAGCCAAAGGAGGTGGAGTTTCAATATATATTAAAGGCACACACACCTCCAGGCTGGTCAAACAGTATGATGTAGAGGAGACATTACAGATGCAGTTAACCACTGGCAAGACCACTATTCAAATTATAGCTAGCTACAGGCCCCCAAATTTAACTCAAGATGCCCACTCCACCTATTTGGACCTCTTCAAATCTGTCACGATTCAACCCTTTACCCTGATCCTGGGTGACTTTAATTAGCCAACCATAGACTAGAAAAACTACTCATGCCAGAACACAAAGGCCCAGAAATTCCTCAATTTTATCAATGCAAATGCCTTGGAACAGCTAGTTGATACCCCCAAAAGAGGTGATAATATCTCGGACTTGGTATTAACATGCATGAGTAATCACTGCAGCACCCCTACGGTAACATCCTCCTTGGTAAGATTCGGCCACAAAGTGGTCACTTTCAAAGTCACCATCTCCCCTGACCCCCCCTCTAGCTAGATTCAAACAAAAAAACTTCTCCAAAGCTGATTACACCCTCCTGAAGGATGGTATAAATAGCTTCACAGCTCCCACTGCAGGAACTGGTGCCAATGTCCAAATCTGCACCAAAATACTATACGAGCATTTATATAGATGCATGGAATCAGGAATACCTGACAGGACAAAATCATCCTCCACAAGGAAGAGTAAACCTGTTTGGTGGACATCTGCAATAAAACTATATAACAAAAGAAAACAATTGCTGTCTAGGACCGAGAAGAAGCAGGTGCCCAACTGTAAGCAGCCTCTCCTTAGCCGGAACAAGCAAATAAGAGGAATAGTGAAATCCTCTAAAGCCAACTTTGAGTCCAAATTGGCCACATCTACTAGAGACAATCATAAGGCCTTCTTCACATATTTCTGCAATCTCAAAGAAAGCACCCAGATCTGTTCAGAACTGGTGGTCAGGTACACCACATACACAAATGCTGTAGATATAGCCAATTTACTGGCTGACAGATTCAGCAAAAACTTCTCCTCTCTGTCCCCCCATCAGTAAATCAAGACATCCCCAGTACGTGCCCCCCACCCCCTATCTCTAGGAAACAGGCCATCACTGCCCTCTCAAAGGCAAAAATACAGCCTCCATGGGACCTGATAACATCCCAGGCTGCATCCTACATGAACTCAGACATGAACTTGCAGCACCATTAGGCACCCTATTCAACCAAAGCCTAAGTACTGGCTTTGTCCCAGCCAAGTGTAGGGTAGCCATTGTCATCCCTTTACACAAAGGTGGAGGAGATTGTAGACCCGTCAGGCTAACTAGCCTGAGCTGCATAGACTCATCAGGCTAACTAGCCTGATCTGTAAGGCTATGGGATGGATTATCATAGACCTCATTAACAGGGACATTGGGAACCTCCAAACACACAACCCCACACAGTTTGGCTTTGTGAAGGGGAGGTCATATCTGTTAAATCTGGTTGAATTCTTTGAGACAGTCACCAAAGCCATGGATGAGGGGAAGACAGTACACACCATCCACCTTGACCTGGCCAAAGCCTTAAACACTATTCCCCACTTGGGCATAGTAGATAAACTCTTTCAACTAGGCATTGATCCATATGTTACCAGATGTGTAACAAACTGGCTCACTGACAGAACCCACCTAATCAAAATAGGGGAAGCCACCTCAAGCAGTAGACCCGTAATGAGTGGCGTATCCAGGGATCAGTCTTGGGGCCTCTGTTGTTCGGGATATACTTCGCTGAGGTGCAGTCCAAAACCAGTGAGCTATGGCTGACCAAGCTTGCAGACTACTGCAAGATGGGTACAGTCATCAATTCCCCAAGTGATGTGGACATTCTCCAAGACCCAAACAGATGACTGGTGCTGAAACATGGCCTCAAGCTGAATGCCAAAAAATGCATCATCATTCCCTTTGGAGAGAGTGACGTCCCCACATATCACATTAATAGCAACATCCTAAGTACACAATCAGTAGTGAGGGATTTGGGCACCCAGGCCGATAGCAACCTGACTTTTGACCACCATGTTGCTTCCCTTGTATAGAAAGCATTCTACATGGCACACCTCATAAGTAAGGGTATCTCATATAATATCCCTCTATTCTTCCCTTATAAGACCAATTATTGAGTACAATTTCCCCTTCGCAAAGCACATGCAGCAGCTGGAGAGACCACAGAGGATCCTCACCAGGAAAATCCAGGGCCTCAAACACCTACCCTACACAGATAGGCTAAAAGCACTGTCCCTCTACTCAGTTTCATACAGCCTCCTTAGAGGTGATCTCTGTCTGGCATACAAAGCAATCTCAGACCCCGCCTTGATGGGACTGTTGCATATCCGCAAATCAAGCTCCACTCAAGCAATCTCTAAGCGCGGTCTCAACATGGTTTGTGATATCAACAGGACTTGTTGGTGGGACAGATTTGTGTCCCAGAGACTCCCCATCTGTGGAATAGACTCCCTCTCCATTTGAAGCAGAGTACCTCATTATCCCTTTTTAAGCGCAATCTGGATAACTGGATGGGAAACAGAAAATACACTCCTGGGATTCCACCTGTGTCCCTACTGGACAGGGCACTGGATGCTGACTTGTCTAAACATGGGCTAAACTCTTGGCTAGGCTTATAAGGGTCTCAGGGCTAAAAGCCTAGAAACGTCCTATGATCCTATGATTAATAGTAACATTACACAGCAAGACTGGACACCCTTTGTTAAAGGCCTTACAGTACCTGATAAGTAATGATTGGTAGCAGTGAAAACTACTTAATAGTCTGGGCAGAAGGTGGCATAGTTAGTAAACCTGTGCCAGTCTTTCCCAGGTGTGTGTATGTGTGTGTGTTTATATATAAATCAAATCTCAAAGAATGTGTGTGTGTGTGTGTGCGTGTGTGTGTGTGTGTGTGTGTGTGTGTGTGTGTGTGTGTGTGTGTGTGTGTGTGTGTGTGTGTGTGTGTGTGTGTGTGTGTGTGTGTGTGTGTGTGAGTGTCTGTGTCAGCTATGTGGACAGGGACATGAAGCACTGGTTGGGCAGAGAGGATGCTGGAGGTTTTGGCTTGGCCACTCAGCTAAGATCTCAACCCTATAGCTGTGCCAGTGGAGAGTCTTATTGGGGATCTGGAGAAAGAGGGAGAAACCAGCCCCAGACTGACTGTGATCTCTGTGTGCTCTTAAGTGAAATTGCACTTTACTGTGTGTGTGTACTTGTCATCCTCCCATTGTGTACATCTCCCACTGTTGCCAGTGGTGAGGACTGAGGTTCCTTGATTACTGGGCCAGTACAGGGGCTTCACATATGAATTGGTCGGCAATAGTGGGATAGCCACATCACATATTAATTGTCTTGTAGTGGTGTGGATATTGAATTCCTGTAGCCTTGCACAGTGGTCACTGAAGATGTTTGTACTCTCAATCAGCCATGCAGTGAACATTCAGAGTTTCATATTACAATTGTTTTATTTTTTTTCTTAGCTTAGTCAGTCAGGGAGCTCAGGCAAGCATGTCAATAGAGGAGTATGGCAAGCTGACAAAGAGCCAATTGGCTGAGATGTGCCAGGCTAAAGGACTGGTGCATGCCAACTTGACTAAGGCAGAAATTATTGTAGCTTTGGGCACAGCTACATCAAAGACCAGCAATCAGGAGGACAACCAGGCTGTCCTTGGAGATATACAACTCTCAGAAAATGGACAGGTCAACCTTTCCACAGAGGACTTAAAAATCCATCTGGAGTTAAAGAGACTTGAGCTGGAGACCAAGCATTTGGAAATAGAGGCAGCAGACAGACTGAGATGTCTGGAGGCTGAGGAAAATGAGAAACTGAGACATCTGGAAGCTGAGGAAAATGAGAGACAGAGGCAACATGAAAAGGAGATGCTGACTCTTCACCAGAGTCATGGAGGTAATAGGGAAGGGAGTAACTTTAGCCCAGAAGCAACAAAGGTCAGAAAATTCCTTCCACAATTTGCAGAGGGGGATAATTTTGATACCTTCATTCATATATTTGAAAGGGTATGTAAACAGCATAATGTTGACCAAAAGCGCTGGGTATGGGTCTTAACCCCCCTTACTCCATGGTACATCTGTAACTGCTATTTCTAAATTGTCTGATACTGCTTGCTTAAATTATAATACAATCAAAAATTGTTTGTTAGAATGCTTTAAGTTAACACCTGAAGCTTATAGAAAAAAGATTTGTGAGCATAGATGCAAGGCAGATGAAGGTGTGTGCAAATATATTGCTGAACTAAGCACTTATTTTCATAGGTGGGTGAGTGGATGTCAGGTCACCACTTCTGAAGGGCTGGCAGACCTTTTGGGGAGGGAACAAGCCCTTAGCACTTTGCCTGAGGACATGAGAATCTGGTTAGCTGATAGACAATGCAATGCTACAGATGTGATGGGGAAGAAGGGAGACGAGGTACCCAGCAGGGCATCACGGCACAGGAAAGAGACACCCAGTGCTGCTCATGGGTCTATGGAAATCCATGGTGGGTAGTCCAGACCACCACAACAGAATCTGGCAGCAGCAGGGTAAGCCACTAGTCCAGGTTAATGTCCAGAACTAAGGGTTAGATGTTTTAAATACAACCAGTGATGACATGTAGCATATAGATGTCCACGGAGGCAAGGTGGGGAGCAAAAGGTGGGAGAGCCAGTAACTGGAAATGACAAAATACCAGCAGTAAGTTGTTTTGAGACAACAAGGGTACCAAATTACCACGAGAGGTTATATTCTATCTTAGTAAATGGGAAAGAGGCCACTGCTAAGAGAGACACACCCTCTGACCTAACCATTGTGAAGCCTGCAAAGGTTAAAGAGGAACACTACTTGCTTGGGCAGTCTACTTCAGTCAGAGCTTTAGAAGGGACCCCATTCCAAACACCTTTGGCTAGGGATCACCTTGACTGGGAGGGTGGAAAAGGAAGCCAGCAAGTAGGTGTGTTTGAGGATATCTCTGCAGATGTCCTGATAGGGAATGATTTTGATAATGCAGTACCATGTGTGCATGCAGTTACATGCAGTCAAGCTTGGAGACAAGCATGTGGATCTGGTAGCTTGGGGGTGACCCAGACAGACTGCATACTTGCAGCCATGACTGGTGAGGAGGTTAGTTCAGGGAGAGAGCTTCCCTGTAGCAGTGAGACTGAAGGTGAGCCACAGCTGCTTGTGGGTACTGATGTTCCCTTGGGCATTGTGGCTGCAAGGGTAGAGGTGAGTAGTTGTACCCAGGCTGACAGTGAGGCACTGCTGTCAGAGGATACCAGACTTCCTGTGGAAGGGGAGCTGAAACAATTACAAAGAGAGAGTTGAGACAGGCTCAGCTGTCAGACCCTACATTACAAGGCCTGGGGGAGGTAGCTAGTGAGGCAGCTGATTCTCAAAGGAAGGAAGTATCTGTATACTGGGAGAAAGAGTTACTGTATAGAGAGTGGACCCCTGAGGTAGAGCTAGAGGGTTAGAGAATACATCAGTTGGTAGTGCTCAGAGCCTACCATCTGGCATTTCTAGCCATAGCCCATGATATTCCCTTTGCAGGTCATATGGACATAAAATGTACAAAGATATGTATTATGCAGAACTTTTATTGGCCTGGGATTTCCAGAGATGTAACAGGGTACTGCAGGACCTGTGAGCAGTACCAAAGGGTGGGCAAGGCAGGAGACAAGGTGGAAGCCCCTTTGATGCCTTTGCCTATGATTTAGAAGCCATTTCAGATGGTAGCTATGGATATTGTGGGGCCTCTAAGTACCCCAAGTTCCACAGGGAAAAAGTATATCCTAGTTGTAGTAGATTATGCTACACGATACCCTGAGGCAGTGACTTTGTCCTCCATTGAGGCCGAGAGGGTGGAAAATGCTTTGCTTGAGATTTTTAGCAGTTTAGGTTTCCCAAATAAAATACTGACTGGCTGACAAAGGTGCCAATTTCATGTCAGACCTGCTGGCTTGTCTGTGAAAGTCCTGTGGGGTGAAGCACCTAAAGACCCCCTACCATCCCCAGACTAATGGTCTTGTTGAGAGGTTAAACTCTACAGTCAAGTCCATGTTGCAGGCATTTGCAGACCAGACAAATATTTGCCCCGTCTGTTGTTTGCTTACAGAAAGGTGCCGCAGGAATCCACAGGATTTTCACCCTTTTAGTTGTTGTATGGGCATAGGGTGAGGAGACCTCTAGATTTGATTTGAGATGAGTGGGAGGGTGAGTGTGAATCCCAGAAGGAGTCTGTTGTGGCATATGTCCTAAACCTCAGGACAAGGCTCAGGGAACTCATGGGCTTGGCCCAGGAGAACCTGGCAGAAGCCCTAAAGCAGAAAAAGGTTTGGTATGACAGGAATCCTCAAGCTAGAGAGTATGCTGTAGGGTAGCAGGTAATGGTTCTCATTCCTGTCAGACACAAAAAGCTGCAGGCAGCTTGGGAGGGACCCTAAAGGTGGTAAGGAAGGTCAGTTATGTTAACTACATGGTAGAACTGCTTAGCAGGAAGAAGGGGCACAAATTGTACCATGTTAACATGATGAAGCCCTACCATGATTGGGAGGATCCTGTGCTTAGAATTTGCAGTACAAGGCAGGTGGAGTTTGAGGGGCATCTATGGCCACAAAGAGCCAGCCAGTAAAATCCCAAATTACTATGGTGGAGCCTAGGATTGCAGGCATATAATGGGACAGTGCAGCACTGTATTGGGGTCAGGAATGCCAAGGCAGCTGGAATCTCAAGACAGGGAATGAGGTAAGGTATTCCCATATAAGCTCAACCCTCTCAAGCAAAGTTTCTCAAGGGTCACTTGAAAAACTAGCTTGAGTTTTCGGGGGTGGGGGATGTCACACTGCCAGCCCAGCTATCTGCAATTTTGTAAATAATTCTGTCATTCCTGAATATTGATATGATTTATATAGAAGTGTGACAGAAGGAAATACTGCCATCACAGCTATCTGGAATTTTGTAAATAATTATACATATTAGAACTGTATGTTATATTAAACTGCTGATACAAAAGTATATGTTAAACAGGGTTTATACAGTACAGAGCTTCAAAGACATATCCACACTGTACCCTACTGGAACACAGAAGATTAACTTACAAAATGTAAGAATAGTTGAGGTTAAGTTACTTTATAGCTGGACCATAAACAAAATATGTTATCTCTCAGTTTCAGTTCAGTAGCAGACACAATGTCTAGAGCTAGAAGTTTTTGTATTGTCTTGGAAGAGAAGTAATTAGTAGGTTTGAGATGCAGAAGTGCTTTATTGCTTTATGACTTCCTAGCAGCTGCACACCTCTAAACAAACATCTGAAAGAAATGTATTTTCTCGCACAGAGATGTTAAATTCTGTTAGTTTCTAACAAAAGGGGTTTAGCTTGTGAAATAAAGTCAGGTGACAAAAAGTGATGTCATCCAAGCTAACCCAATAGTAATATTTGATATTAACATAAGAACTCTCTTAGAGAGATACACTGTGCACTGTGCATTTTGTATTTTGTCTTTGATCTAGAATCATCCACTCATCATCATTACATCTGCACTTGTCTTGCTCTGTAAGTAGGTTTTTAGGATATAGTAACTCTTTTTAGATTCAGGTAGGAATATAGTAAAGATTAGTTTAGATGTTTTCTTTATTTATTTGAGACTGTCCTGCAATGTTGTTTTAAATATTTCCTGTGGTTTTGAACTCTGAAGTAACTGTGTTCATGTACTGAGTATTGTCTTGTTCTTTTATTATTTATTATTAAATATATTTAAACCTATCTTTGTGGCTGATATTTGTGACACATATTTAATCTCTTACAGTACTTGAATATCTATTTAGTGACACTGTACAGACCAGTCCTAAATAGCCTTACTCTTGGTCAGACTACCATTTGGATTAATAGTAACATTACACAGCAAGCTTGGACACCCATTGTTAATGGCCTTACAGTAGCTGATAAGTAGTGGTTGGTGGCAGTAGAAACTACCTTATAGTCTGGGCAGAACGGGGCATAACTAGTAAACCCATGTCAGCCTTTCCCAGGTGTGTGTGTGTGTGTGTGTGTGTGTGTGTGTGTGTGTGTGTGTGTGTGTGTGTGTCAGCTACTTGGATAGGGACATGAAGCACTGGTTGGACAGAGAGGGTGCTGAAGGTTTTGGCTTGGACACTCAGCTGAGATCTCAACCCTATAGCTGTGCCAGTGGGTAGTCTTATTGGGGATCTGGAGAAGAGGGAGAATCCAGTTCCAGACTGACTGTGATCTCTGTGTGCTGTTAATGGAAATTGCACTTTACTGTGTGTACTTGTCATTGTCCCATTATGTACATCCCCCACTGTTGCCAGTGGTGCGAATTGAGGTTTCTTGATTACTGGAACAGTGTAGGGATGTCACAGCACCTATGAACCAAAGCTCCCAAAAACTGTAACCTAATCATTTTTTTTGAGACTTTAACCTTAATTAAGTAGGACCAAAAGCCACTGATATGTCAGAACTCCCGGCCAGCTTAAGACTTACCCAGATCAACTCTGAATCCACTAGACTAAACCATCAATCTAATAGGCATACCTTACTAGGTCTTGTAATAACTAATAATCCTTCAATACTATCTAACCTCACCATACATGCACTTTCCTTCAGTGACCATTGTCCCATAATGTGCTTAGTAAATAAGCCAAGATTAAAATATAAACCTAAACTTATCACTTTCAGAACCAAAATCATTCATAAAACAAAAGTTATGTTATAAGGATTTCAAAGAAAGAAAAGAAATATCACAACAAAGAATGGGAACAAAGAAATGTTTTAATTGTAGTTGTTGTAATGATATATATGATAATGCAGATATATTTGAACATCCGACAACTAAAGAGGTTTTTACTTTTAGGACTCCCTTAAACTGTAATACTACCCAAGTGGTATACCTGGCTACTTGTACATTATGTACATCATTTTATGTAGGTAAAACCACTAGAAAATTAAGAGAACGGATAGTAGAGCATAAATCTGAAATAAGAAGGAAAGTGTTGACAAATGCATTAAGTAAACATATTCTTGATAGTAATGATACACATAAATTTAAGTTTAGAGGTATATGTATGGTGGATATGGGAGTTAGAGGGGGTGATATGAACAATACATTAGAATTGAAGGAATATGAATGGATAGCTAGGCTCCAAGCAGATGCCAAACCTGGTCTCAATAATGCTGTTAGTTTAAAGCCAATATTAGTAAAAAGGCAAAGAGAAAATGTTTGATTTGATGTAATTTTTTAATATTTTAATATTATTATATATGTTGTGTTTTAAATAGTTTATAATATATTGGTATTGATTGAGTGATATTGTAAAGTTTTTAGAAATGTATTTTTAATGTATAAATTAAGAGATAGGTTCCTTTTTAAAAATTAATTGGTAGTTAGGATGATAGGCTGACTTTAAATAATTCCCTATTTAAACAATGTAAGAATTTACTGATTTTATGTACTGATGAAGGGTGGTTAACCCGAACGCTTTGCATTAAATTTTGGCGTGAGTAATAGTAATAGTGTTGAATTTTCTACGCAGTATGACCTATATAATCTGTGAGCATCTTAATGTAAATGGGTAGCAGGACTGACTGAAGCCAGAGTGAGCCCGCCCAAGCAATGAGTGCAACTGGTGTAACCAGCATCACTGACGTGTGTGTGTGTGTGTGTGTGTGTGTGTGTGTGTGTGTGTGTGTGTGTGTGTGTGTGTGTGTGTGTGTGTGTGTAATGCCCCAGTTAAGGCTGGCAGGCTGATTAATATATTCTGGCTCAAATTCTGTATCTTTTTACAGGAGACTAGAGTCTGAATCCTCTACACAACTACCAAGGATTGTTGAGTTTCAGTTCATTTTCAAAGAATGTTGAGTTTCTGTGTATTTTCAAAGAATGTTGATTTCCAGTACATTTTAGTTTCTGTGCGTTTTCAAAGAATAACCAAAGAATGTTCAGTTTCTGTGCATTTTAAAAATGTGGTGAATTTCAAGAGAAGAAACATTTGCTATTGCTCATACTAAGTCTGTTTTCAATGTACAACTGTTTTGTTTAGCAAATAGCCATCATTAGTGTTTATGTCATCAAATTTGAAAACAGCGCTAGCAGCACAAAAGGTAGCATACTTATTTTTGGTGCAGAAGGCTGTGGGTTCCACTGCCACACTGTGTAGATGGAGTGCTGATATTGAAGTGCCCCTTAAGAGTGGATGACAGTGCTGCACTCCTGAGTGTGTCTTCCTTTGGATGAGATGTCTTGTAACTATGAATGTATTGCTGATTTGACAGCCAACTTAATTTTTTTAATGTAACATGGGCAATTCTTTTCTTCAAGGACAGCATACACTGAATTTGTACATGAAACACTGAAATGTAAAGTTGTCTGCAGCAGCAATAACATCATTAGTTATAAATCTCTTTAATGTAGAATTATTCATATGACTTTTACTTCTGCAGAGATTGTGCATACTGACTGATATTGGTGGATTGTAATGACAGAGGTCCGAGTGTTTTTTTTGTGGTTGAAATATTCTGTAATGGGTAATTTTGTCATTATCAATTTATACATTTTGCTTCATTGCTAACGGAAAAATATTCAAACCTACAAATTTAAAACACACTGTAGCAAATGGTGTTATATTATACAAGGAATATAATTTAATACAATCAGGATGGTGCATCAAAGAGCACTTGCATGTATGCATGGTCCTAAAAGTGTGTGCAAGGGCCCTGTGGTTTGAAACCTCCCCAACAGTAAACTTAATCCACCACTAGGCAGATGCATTTTATTTGAATGTGGGTTTTAATGTTGTTTCAATGAATTTAAGTTTCAAGTGCAGAAAAGCAGCCTGTCTGTTTTTATTATGAGACTGTGTTGTTTTATTTAGCAAATGGCTATCAGTGTTTGTGCTATGAGATAGGAAATAATTGTTTTGAATATCTCTTGTCACCTCACAACAAGAGATTCTTCGGTTCGATTCACGGCTGGAGCGCCTTCTGTGGTCGAGTGAACTTTAAGGACATGCAGGTAGGTGTGTGAGTGTGTGTGTGCCTTCTGTGAGGGTTGGGCTCCGGGCTGGCAACTCAACACTGTAAAAATCCATTGCCAGTCAAGAGTGGACCGGTGCTCGGCTATGGCAACCCCTAACCGGAAAAGCCGAAAGACTTTAATGTAGACGTAAAGAAGAAAATAGTATGAATACTGACAGGTTTGAACAGTGTTTGTGGTAACTAAGGAGAAATAGCCAAGTAATAGAACACTGGAATGGCTGGGGGGGTCAGCTGTGGGGGAGGGGGGCCTGATCCCTTAACCTACCTAGGGCTCATTTGACCATGATCTGGCTCTGGTTAGACTTATATATCTCTGCTATGGAGACAGTTATGATTTATTATTTGTAAAGTGATGCATGAAGCTAGAACTTAAAGTTGTAAGCAAAACTGCATTCTCTTGTTGCAAGGGAACAAGCAAGAACAAAGTTTGCTTCATGCAATTTTAAGTTTTAAAATGCACATAAATAGGCGTATCCCTTCTTTTTGTTATAGTTGATGAGGTATTATAAATACCATGGGCAATTCACTTTTATTTCTATAACCTTCCCAATTTTAAAATAGGCTTCAAATTAAATGAAGCATTTAGCCCAGGTGTTTTATCGATACAAAACATTGTAATCCAATGATGTTCATGTGTTTTAAGAATGTATTTTGATCTCCACCTCTAGGGTTGCTGTTCATAATCTCACTGACTCTAAAGTAAAAGTTATATCCATCATCAGTAGCCATGACATGATTAGCTAGGGTAGATTTAATATAATACCAATGAATATCAGATAAATGTTATGATATTCACTCTTTCAGTCACCTTGTTTTACGTACATAGAATAATAAACAGAGTAGGTTTTAAGTCATAATAATGTATTTTTATTTTAACAAACTATTTATGTAGAATGCTTCTTTAAAATGTATTGAAGTAAATTTTAATTCTGATTGGTTTATATTTGCTATTTAAATAATGCGATTGCTATGGTTGTTTGTATTGATGAAACTGTGTGTGAAAGCTTTAGTTTTGACTAAAACATTTTCTGTGACCTTCTGCTTTTTGGTTATTTTAGTTTGTTTTTTGTTTGAAATAGTGTGGTATATTTCGCTTTGAGTGTTTTTGGTTTTTGTTCCTTCACCATTGTTTTTCCCCTCCCTCATTATGTTACCACACACTCTGCCAGTCATTTGTGCCTTCCCTCACAACCTCTCTTACATTCCTAGTACTTCCCCAACTTAACCTTCTCTTTAGTAGCAAGGATTAATTTATTGTTGCTTCGGAAGGGTAGACATTACTAGCTGGTGTTCTAGTTGCTTTTTTCTTGGTTTGTTCAATTTAGCTCCTCAGCTTAACAAGTCTTGTAGCCATTTTCCATTGTCTTTTTACACGACTCTTGGAGAGAAAGCTAAAGCATATGTGCTGAGAGAATATTTTTTTGGCATTTCACATACTTAAATTCTTCATATTAACCAAAAAGGTAAGTCAAATTGTTGTACTTAAATTCATTTTGGTGTTTCCCAGTGTTTCTTGCTTTTTATCAAATTTTTTTTAACTGTTTGTGTGATTAAGTCACTAGCTTTGTGTTTTAAACTGTTGCTTGACCATTTAGTTGTTTTTTTCTACTTGTTTTTGTGTTTTTTTACAGATTATTTAGTTTAATTTAAAAGTGCTTATATAGTGCATTCATTAGACCCCCGTCCAACTTCTTAGAACAAGAAATATGGAGAAATCCATAAATAAAAGTGGAACAAAGGCCCCAAAATAGGGCTAATTTTTAAATATTGCTCTTACAAACTTAGAAAGTTGATAGAATAACAAGTTTTGTATTGGCGTGAATTTACTGAAGGCTATGATGTCTGAAACTTAACTGTCATCATTTTCAAACTTCAGTCTTTAATTATTTGTCACTAATTTGCCAGAAAACCACAATTTTATGAAAACTGGACCAAAAATATGAGACAAAAATCTGCACAGTTGAGAAGTATGCCCCTTCTTCTTGTGTGTTTGCTACATCCCCCATTTTGTTACATTGATTGTTTTCCATTGATAATTAATCAGATTTTAATAGAACTGTTTCCCCTGTAAATTTTTCACAATTTGTACACTCCTATATTTACCTTCTACTTTAAAGTGCAGTTAAAGTTGCTTTTTCTAGCCAGAGTGTAAACTTCCTGAGAGAAGTAGTGATTATTCAGTTATATAATGTTACTGGAGGCAAAGCTCTCACAAGAAGCCACCACAAAGAAGAAACAGGTTGTCAGTACTACACAACAGAACACTAAACCAATCACATGTAACTCAGATCAAACACATAGAGACGTACATATATTGAATCATTTAAAAGTACCCTACAGAAACCACAAAGATCTCCTAAATGTAACCTAAGAAATAATTAACCTCAGCAACCTCTGAAACAACACAAGCAACACCAACCATGACTCATAAATCTATGAGTCATATTGTTCTATTTCAAAAGCCCATAAGGCAAACCTCTATACAGTCCAATATCATTGTTAAAGGTGACTTTATAATGAGATGCACGATGCACCAAACACCAGGCAAGGAGAAGGTTTCAGTCAGAGTCAGTGGCCTATCAAGTGCCAGGATTCTCTACATCATACATGCACTCAAGTCCTTGCACCACAAGTACACATGTGACACAGTCATAGTATACGTGCGTGTAAATGACCCAATATGTACCTCCCTGGACTATATGAAGAGGTACATAAGGGTACTCTCGGAATGTGTCTCCAAGGCAGGTATGAACCTAGCCTTGAGTAGCATTCTACCATTTTTAAGAATGATTCTATAATAAGAAAAGATACTTCAACAACTGGCTTAGTTTCTGGTGTAATTTTTAAAGGGGTATAGTATATATCTGCATAGCATTACATGGTAGAAAGTCCTGCCTTCTTTGCTAGGGATGTTCTCTGCATGGGTCTATATTAGAACATCGAAGTTTCAAAACTTCGAATGTTCTAATATCGAACCATATTCAGGGAAAGCTGAAAACATCGAAGCAAGAGAAAACCGAATTCTTTCCTAGGGAAAGAAATCGGTTGTCCGTTTCTGTTGCTTCTGTATTTTCAGTGCTATGGTGGTAAGTTACAGGACGGGTTCAGGTAAGTGTATGATTGAGTGTGGGTTAGGGTAGTTAGGGTTAAGGTGCGGGTTATGTATGTGTGCGATTGTGTGGACGTGAGGGTTAGGGCTAGTTAGGTGAGTTAGGGTTAGGGCACGGGTTAGGTATGTGTGCGATTGTGTGGAAGTGAGGGTTAGGGCAGGTTATTTGAGTTAGGGTTAGGGCGAGGGTCAGGTAAGTGTGCGATTGTGTGGACATGAGGGTTAGGGTGAGGTAGGTGAGTTAGGGTTAGGGCGCAGGTGAGATGAGTGTGCGATAGTGATAGACCTTAGGGTTAGGGTTTGGGTTAAGGTAAGTGAATAGTTAGTGATGTATGTATAGTTTAGTGTAGGGTTAGGTGTAAGATTTTAGGTATATGTGTGTAGATTGCTGTTTGTTTGGTGTGCTTGTGTTGTGTGTATGTGTTTTGGAACAGCAAATTCTTTCCCTAGGAAAAAATTTGCTGTTCTGTATGTTCGATGTTTTCAGCTTTCGCTGAATAGGGTTCGATATTAGAACATTCGAAGTTTTGAAACTTCAATGTTCTAATATAGACCCGCCTCTGCACTTATTCCCCCATAGCTTTTGCATGTTGGAAAATCTTTGCCCTCCCGCAAAGTCCCTTTTTTAGCAATGCCAGTCTTCTGAACAAAACATAAAGTGGATAACATAAAGTTATTGCTGCTCAATGCCAAGAACCTGTATACAAAAAGCACACTCCACTCCTTACAATGGAAAACATTGATATATGCATCATCATGGAGACCTGGCTCAAGACCAATGACAGCACTCTATCAGTGCAAGGGTTGAATGCCTACCCACACGTTCATGCCAACCACACCAGATGAAAGCACTAATGCAGGCATTGTCTCCATAATCTTAAAAAAAATTTCTCCTCCAGACTTGTTAGACAAGATAACAACCCAGAACTCCTTCACATCCAACTTACTATTAACCAAATCCCTTATCATAGCATAGCTAACTATAGAACCCTTTCTATGTTCCCCTCATCCCATACATCCTACTTAAATAGTATCTATGCATTAGGACAAACACCATTCTTTTAGGTGCCTTCAACTACTCCTTCATTAACTGAGAGACTTACAAAGCCTTCAACATATGACAAGAAATTTCTGGATTTCATTAATACAAACACTCTCTGGATCAGCTACTTTGTACCCCAGCAAGGATGATAAAATCCTAAACTTGTTCTTTTGCAAATGGACAGCTCCACATCAGTTGTCATTTCCTTCTTGGTCAAATCAGACAACAAATCAGTCACATTTGGAAGAATTCTCTAGTAGCTAGGCATTTAGAGATTATGTGATAGCTAATCTGCAAAAACTGAGTAATAACTAAATTCAAAATCCCCTTCCAACCTGATGACCCCAGTGCTTATGTGGAATCCTTTAATGCCAGCTTTTATGCACATGTAAACAACTGCATAGGCACATCTGTCCCCTTCCAAAGTAAACATTACATCAAATTTAAGAATGATAAATAACCAAAGCTCTTGCCTCTATTACACCCAAAAGAAACCAAAGCAGAATATTAGCTGAAATATTTAATAAAGGTTAAGCCCAGGATTTCATCAGAACTTTTGCATACAAAACCACACCACTAGAGTAACACATAGCCTTTCCTTAACATGCCACCAAATCATGTATTCAAAATTTGAAGTGTTAAAGCACTATTACTCTACCAACATATATTTAAAAAATTCTTAAAAATATATAGGTGTAAATACATACTATTGCTGCCACATCTATGCAATACAAATATCTGAAAAAAATCAATCAAAGAACCTAAATAACAAAACAGAATTCATATCACCTGATAAAAGCTGATCCTGTAGTTATGGATTTGGGAACCTATGTCAACAATGAACTTTCCTATGATCACCACATATCAACTCTTCTAAGGAAGTCCTTTTTCATTACACAGTTTATAATTAAAGGTATGGCATCCAGGTCCATGGATGTAATCATTCCAGTATATTTGGTTCTCATTAATCATTGAATATAATGCCCTTTCACCATGTACCTATAGAAATACTTGGCACAACTAGAATGACCACAGTGCTTTCGCAATATAAAAATCAAGGGTCTAAATTATAAAAACTATGCAAACCATCTCAAAATGTTGTTACTTTTCTCAAGATCATACAGGTTACTAAGAAAAGTAACCTCTGCCTGGCTTATAGACCCTCAACAGACCCTATAATTTTAGACCTAATACACATTCACAAGTCCAGTGGTAGCATAAACACCTGATCAATGGATCTCTTTTAGGATGATAGGATCATAGGAGGTTACTAGGCTAATGGCCTTGGGGCCCTTGCAAGCCTAGCCAAGAGTTTATCCCCAAAAAAGAAACCTCAGTCAGCACCTGCCACCCCTGTCACTGAGAGACAAAGGTGGAACCCCTGGGACAAATTTGTGTTTTCCCATCCACTCATCAAGGTTGCGCTTGAAGAGGGTCAGTGAGGTACTCTGTTTGACATGTATGGGAAGTCTATTCCAGAGATGGGGCCGCCTCTGGGAGACAAGCTTGTCTCTCCGGCAAGTTTTGTTGATGTCGCATATTAGATTTAGGACTATCAAGCAGCTAATGTGCGAGGAGTTAGACTTACGGATATGGACCATCACTAGTAGGGCAAGGTCTGATATTGCCTTGTAGGCGAGACATGGATCACCTCTGAGCAATCTGTATGATACCCAGTAAAGTGATATTGATTTGAGCCTGTCTGCATAGGACAGGTGTTGGAGGCCATGGATCATCTTTGTGAGGTATTTCTGTGGCCTTTCCAGTTGGTGCATGTGTTTGGAGAGGTACATACCAGACAGGGCATTATAATCAATTATAGGTCTATTGAGGAAGGAGTACAGAGAGGTAATAATGTCCTTTTTTTCTGGATGCAGTTCCTTTACTTATACTTATGAAGTGAACCAAGTAAAAGGCTTTTCTGACCACAGCTGCCACATGATGGTCGAATGTGAGATTGTTGTTAACCTCAGTACCCAGGTCTCTCACCACGTGTGCTTAGGGGCTTTGGGGGTTGCTGTTGATGTGGTAATCAGTAGGGGCCATGTTTTTGCCAAATGGTATTATAATACATTTTTTTCTATTTAACTTAAGGCCATGGCTTTGGCACCAGTTATTTGTAGCTGTGAGACCTTCTTGCAGTATGCTAACATCATTTGGGGAGTCAATGACAACAACATAAGCAGGACATATGATCATAGAAAGTTACTAGGCTATTATTCCTGAGGCCCTTACAAGCCTAACCAAGAATTTAGCCCATGTTCCAACAAGTCAGCAGCCGATGCCCCTGTCTTGCACAGACATCCTAGATAGATATGTATCACAGAGAATATCACTCCTATGGAAGAGTCTTCAACTTTGCATAAAGCCAAGACCTTCTCTTACTTTATTTAAATGAAGTTTGGACGACTGGAAGAGAAACTGTAAAGCTGCATGCAGCTTAGCACCCACTTCCCTTATGGAAAGGGCGACAAGTAAGTTACCAGCATTTCCTAGTTCTGCATGCCTCTGGGTTATTCATGCACAAAGTATCAAGGAGAAAAAGCTACCATGTGAATGTAAGGCAAGCTTTCTTAAGATCCTCATAAACCAATACCCTATTAAGTACATTGAGACTAAAGATAAAATGGGCACCTGTACCACAAAAAATGTATTTCACTTCTATCTCACCACTATCTTGCTCATTCCTTTTTTTGCTCACCTCATGTTCTGCCCTCTGCTTTTTCCCCTTTTCATCTCTTATCTATACTCATATTTCCAACCTTTAATCTGATCAAAATTGATAAATACACCACACACACACACACACACACACACACACACACACACACACACACACACACACACACACACACACACACACACACACACAGCCACACAGGGCTTCTCAATCTCTTTTTGTGGTTAAACTGTGTGTCATGGCTTGTAAAGACCACTAATGATGCTTATGTAAGACCAACTTGGACTGCACTGTTTGTTGTACATCGACCGTTAAGTCCAATCACTGTCATCTGTTAGGTATATTGGCCTTGGCTGCCATCACTTGCATACATGTGCCGAGCATTGTAGTGTGGCAGTTTGCAAACACAAAATGCTTATACCTTCATTATGACTGCTTCTGTGGCTCACCTTCTAAGTGACATGTTTCACAGAATGTCAGGGTACAGTGCTCCTTTTTTTCCATTCTGAAAATATACAAAAATCACTTGCTGTGTGCTTATATGTCAAAAACAGAGCTAATTATGATTGGTGTTTGAGAGAACTAAAATTGAATATTGTTCACATTTGGGCTCATATGACTTAATGAGAAAATTATGTTTAGCAAATAAAATCAATATTGTGCTTCTTCTCCTGGTGGATAACATACATGCATGTATAGCTGAATTTTATATTAATTAATAAACGTTATTAGGGGCAGTGGACTGGTGAACAACATTGGATATATAACTATATCTACTGAGGTATTATGCTTTTATAACAAAAATAGTGCCATCTCTTGAAATCAAGGTGTAAATCCCTTTATTTATTTTTTATTTTTCTGTTTCATTGTCCTGTTAGTCAGGACATTTAAATGAGAATTAAATCAATGAAATTACCCTTTGGACAGATATCAGTCATTGGCTAAATATTTTAGGGGTTTATAGTAGATAATTTCAGAACACTTGGGTAATATGGTCCTGCAGTAGCTAGAGTTAGTCCATCTTTGTTTTAGGATATGTTTCCTATATTGAACAGTTTAATATTAGTGGTTGGATTAGTGGTGATTATTAACAGTTACAGTGTTATGGATTAGTTAGCTTAGAGGTATTAACTTAGCCTAGGCCTTCTGAGAGGGTGGTTATGATTATACCCTGGGGGTACAGACTGGGTTTGTTAAAGTACAATAGCTTTTTAACTCTTGGTTCTGATGTTAACTTATTGCATGTAGAGTACTGTATTATTATTATTATTAATAATAAAAGTATTATACATAGATAAGCTATTTAGTAGTCCAGATGTCAATCTACAACTAAGTAAGAAAAAAAATAATGAGAACTCTCTTCTGTGAGAGTCCTACCTATTGGCATGCACCATACTACATCTAGTAAACATAGTATATAAACAACAAGCCACTATTACACAAACAGCAAGTACCCCCAAAATACTCATCTACTGCTACAAACTCAACTCTTACATTTCACTCCCCTCACTCCCTTACTTATATAAACTAACCCCAAGATCATGCATCCACAAAAGAAAGTGACTAGCCCACACATAGCTCAGTCTCGCATATTACAGTAGACAACATATCACACACAGGTAATAACAGCTGGTGCGCTCATACCAACAGCGATTAAACTAGTCATTCCATACACAGCGTTACTACACTACTGTAAATACATATAGCATTGTTTATAGAATATAATGATAAATGTAAAGCAAATATAAGACTTGAAATAACACACTGTGTCTGGAACTCAACAATCGAAATAATCAATAATGTTTAGTGGTCTCACACACACACACACACACTCACACACACACACACACACACACACACACACACACACACACACACACACACACACACACACACACACACACACACACACACACACACACCTGTATCTATTTATGCATATATCTAAGTACATGGGTGTAGTCACTAAGATTTAAACACTCAAATGCCAGCGCCACTAATGACGACCACAAAAAGTCAACAACACAAATGTCAACAGTACATCATGTGTGCATGAGGAAAATCCTCTCTGCATTCAAAGTAATACTTAAAAAATCATAAAACCAAGCCATCTGCACCCCCACAACCCCGACTAATTATGTATACTAAATCAGCGATTGCACACTCCTCAGAGAAGAGGCATATTCCTCAACCCTGGAGGTTATTGATATTGCATGCTAATCAGTCATCTACATTATTAACCAAAGTGTGCCAACAAAACAGGTGTTGACATTTGGGAGTTTAGACTAAAGTTGCCACTCCCGCACGAACTGACATGACGACTTAATACTGAAACATGAATAGTCATAAGCAAAACTTACTAATATTACATTGTAACACCTTTTTCCCGTTTTTGCACATGGGGCAGGATGTTACAGTTACAATCATCTAGAGCTACTAGCTATATATATATTAATACATATGTACATAAACATATATATATATGGCTCAAGTTCATTTAATCAAATATTCAGAAGTTCAAATAGTCAAAACATCTGTCCGAAATGAGAAAACTGCTCAACATGGAAGACACCCCCACTAAAAAGAAACATGTTTTATGCAGGGTGACAAGTCCCCATGTGCCCCCTACACACACTGCTAATTATATATAGCAGTGCCAAGATTGCACAGCAGAGGGGAAATGGTAAATCCCTGACGTATTGCAATCTCCCACATATAAAAATCTTGTTTTTATTCTGACACTATTTATTCAATATGCTGAACATTCAGTTATGTGTTTGGAGAAATAAACGGAACCCATGTACACATCCATACACCAAGTCACAGAATTTCTGAGCTACCATAAATAAACTTCTCAGTCCCGGAAGCCCTTTTACCCCCCCCCCCCTTCCCAAATAACACATCTCTAGAAACTGCTACCTTTCTCAATAGATTCTTCATAGACACTATCCAGAAATTTACACCCTCTAACTCCAACACAAATACCGCCTCTACCCCTCCCAACCCTCACAACAATAACCTTTTCACCCTTCAACCTGTTCCTTCTTCCTACATTAAATCACTCATACTGAAGCTTAAACCCTGCTCTCCTTCCTCAGACAATCTCCCACTCACTTTCCTCAAACTAGCCACTGAATCCATAGCCTACCCAGTATCCCTATTAATCAATAGGTCTATTCAGGAAGCAACAGTGCCAGAGTTTTGGAAATCTTTCTTCACCATCCCCCTTCATAAAGGGGGAAACTCAACTGACCCATCTAATTTTTGACCAATTACCATCCTCTCTCCTCTCTCCAAAATGTATGCATACACAGCTCCTAAACTATCTCCTCCAGCAGAACCTTCTCACACCCATTCAACATGGGTTCTGCCCCAACCACAGCACTGCTACATCCCTCCTATCATTTACACATACTGCAACTGAGACCTGAGATAACAACCACCTCATATTCTGTCTTTTCCTCACCTCTCCAAAGCCTTTGACACTGTCTCTCATCCTTTACTGCTATCTAAACTCGCTAACCTCAGTTTATCTAGCTACCTGTCTCATAAACAACAATCTGTTCAATGGCTCTCTTCCTGCCTTCCAGTGACAGCTGGGGTTCCCCAAGGTTCCATCCTGGGTCCCCTCCTGTTTAACTCTTTATTATATTTATTTATTTATTTATTATTTATTGACATTTGGTGACCGGGAAAGTCTGACTGGGTCACAGACCCCTTTTCAGCAGAGGCCCGGGTAGAAAAGCTCTACAATACAAGGTTTAAGTAACAAAATGTTAAGCAGACCTAATCAAAATTTGTGCCACATTGAGATATAATAATTTACAATAATTTATTTATTTATTTATTTATTTAAATTTGTTAACCGGGAGTGTCCGACTGGACTTTACTAATGAACTTCGTACTTCCTGCAAACAATCTGCTCTAATTCGGTACGCTGATGACTCAGCTCTTATCTGCACTTCCAGCACTATCTCTGACCTTTACATTCTTACCCAAGACACTTTTGTATCTATTGAAGCATGGACAAACTGCCCCTTTACAACTGCCCGTTTCTATTTGAATGGGTGGCAACTACTAAAATGTAAAAAAAAACTATTGGAGTATGTATTTTTATTGAAAATCTTTGCTAGAAACCTGTTCCCAACATCATCCTTCGTTAAAAGGATGTCCAAGTATGCTATACTCGTATCATTTATTGAATACGTGAATTTTAGAAAACTAGTTGTGGTGTTAATATATTCCAGGAAAGCATTCAATGTATCTCTAGGTCCTTTCCACAATGTAAACATGTCATCCAAATAATGCATGTATGTCTTACAAAACTGAAAATATTCAGATGTATTTAAATATTGTTTTTCCCACTCAAGCATGACAATATTGGCATATAGGCCCCCACAAGTGGAGCCCATTGCCACTCCCTTCAAATTATATGAAGTTGTTCCTTAATATTAAATCCAGCATCCGTTCAAAAAGATTAACCCTATCCTGTGCTAGATTTTTAGAATGGAGATATTCACAAAACTACTGTGAGCCAATGTCATGTGGTATCACACTGTACAGGTTAACCACATCAATAATGACCAACAGATATTCTTTACTATAACTGATGTCATTAATTTTCCTTAGAAAGTCCCACAAATCTATACAGATACCAGGCTCATCTCATACAAGTTTACTTAATTCCTTGTCCAAATACTTTGCCAAGGGGTAAGTAATAGAGCCTCTGGCGTCCACAATAGGCCGCATAGGTGGTTGGTACATATCCTTATATATTTTTGGAATACCAAAAATACATGGGATTGTGGGAAAATCTATCGTGAGGTAGTGCATTTCATTAACAGTGATTAAACCATCAAAAAACATGTCTTGGATGAAACCTTTAATTCTCCTATAAGCTACATTCTTTTCATTCAAGGAGCTCATAGTATATGTGTCAGTGTTCAATGTCTCAAGCATCTTATTATTATAATCCACTTTATTAATAATTACTACCCCCCCACCTTTGTCTGGTTTCATTATTCTCACTCCATTGTTATGGAGCACGAATTCAAGCTCAAAATTCTCTTCCAAATTCAAGTTCATATGTGTATCCTGTTCCCATTCCAGACTCTTTTGTGTAACTTTCTTAAATCGCGTTCACACGCCCTTTCATAAAAAATTAAGGTGGGATGTAGTGGTGTTTTATATGTGCTTGAAATCCTGAAAGGGTCACTAACTGATTCAGTTTTATTAAACAGAACATTTAAATTTGATTCCCTGATATAAAGCTTTAAGTCCATTAATGTGTGTACTAAATCAAAAGATCTATCAGGAACAAAAGTAAATCCTTTTGCAAAAATGTCACACATAGTTTCATTCAAAATCAAGTCTGAAAAATTGTACACTTTGAAATCATTCTCTGAATTGTTACATAATTTTAATGGTGGTAAGGTATAATGCCCCCCTCCATTGTTCTCAGATATTAATGTCACTATCTCCCTCTCCAGAAGTTCCTGGTCATTCCCCGATTGTTGGACGTACCTCTCCTCGACTGGTAGTTGTTGAAACGACCCCAACCCCAAGTTTGTTGGAATGTCTGCTGGTTCTTTATTCGTTCCGACCATCTCGGGGGGGATTTCCTTTGTCTAAAACATCTTCGTCAAATGTATCTAGGTCGTTGATTTCATCATTATTAGCCATATCATCTTTATTGTCAGATCCTTCCTGCCCTCTTTTGTTGTGTTGCCATTCTTGGGATGGTGGGGGGGGTCTAGGGTATGCTGTATGGTTAGCATACTCTTTCTCATCCCTGACAAGCTTTTTCAATTTTTTATTTTTAATTATTAACATTTGTTCATCTATAGTCCGAAATATACGACAATATTCAAACTTGTTAGTAGAAAAAGCTGGGTTTTGGGTAATTGACTTGTCCATTAGTGTTACTTCATTATTTAAAGTCTCAATAACAGCACTACTGTAGTCAATTACCATTTGCATATACTCTAACCCCACTTTGTCAAAAAATTCAATAAGTTCTTTGTGAAAATCTGAGCCTGCAACAAGCCCAGTTGGATAACGCCACATACGAAGGCCCTTAGGAACAATTCTTTGTTGTATACATTCCTTAAAAAACATGTTGCCCATTTGCAATTTCTTTATCTTAAGTAGACAATAATCCAGTTCGCTCAACTGGTCATGTAAACTTGTTTTACTATTTTTACTCTTATTAGTTAAGCAACCATCATTCTTTAACCAGTCTGTTAGCGATGGCATATTAGATACATTCGTATTCACTACTACGTCAGTTTTAAAATTGTCATTTACCTCTAGTTGTCTGCCTTCCATTTGTGTAGATGGAACAGTCATCCCAACTGCTGAAGATTGCCTTACTGCTCTCTCAGTAGACTTGTTTAACACTGTTGCTGTATTGTGTTGAATAGAAGTACCAGATAAGTTACAAGCTTCACTCAAACCCCCTGGGGTGGGGTGAATAGTAACTTGAGACAAACCCTGCTGCTCCAAATGATCCATTCTTTCCATAAGTTGCTGGATTAAAATGGTTAAATCCAGTGTTGCATTGTTCAATGTTCCACTCGACTGCTGTTGTGAACCAGCAAGTGAAGTGCTGCTCTGTCCTGCCTCCATACTCAACCAAAACCATGAAAAAAATCAAAACCAAATCAATAAATAAATCCAGAAAAATGAGTGTAGAGGAGGCAGACCACTTCTTAAAATCTAGTGAGTGATAGCTTGTACACTTCAAGCAGGATCTGATTGTTAGACCTGAGGGATCGGTCAGGAAGGTGCATGGTAAGGGTGGAGGAGAGAGATGGGCATTGAGAAGGTTTGAAGATAAGTTTATGGATAGTGGAGAGCTGAGTGTAAGAGAGGAAGCTGGGAAGCTCTAGCCAGTTTAGGGAGTGTAAGGAGTAACAGTGGTGAGAGGAAGCTGGGAAGCTCTAGCCAGTTTAGGGAGTGTAAGGAGTAACACTGGTGAGAGGAAGATTTGGCAGTTGTAGCAAACTGAGATTTTATTGTAGCAGGATGACAGTTTAGATTTGAGGGTGGCTTGTAGATTGGTAAGGATAGGAGCACTGTACATGAGTGAGGGAAGGGGGTAAGTTTTGTAGAGGAGGTTAGATAGCGATTATGGCCAAAGAGCATGCAGAGTTTCTAGTGAGTTTTCTTAATGTTAGTCTGATGGTGAATGTCAAACTTTAGTTGTTCGTCAATAAGGACTCCTGGAAGCTTGGTGTGGGGGACTATTTCTATATGAGTCTCATTACAGCTTATTATTGAGAAGGAGCTTTTGTCTATTTTGGTGTTTTTAGTTGGGGTGAATATTAGAATGACAAAAACGCATTTTGTCGAATGCGTTTTTGTCGACACATGTAGGGCGAACAGGCAAAACAGCGAAGTGGCTGTTCAGTGAATTCTTTCCCTGGGAAAGAAGTCACTTGACATCTTTGTTGCTTTGCCTGTTCTGGAGTGTAGTGTGGTCCCTTGTCCGGTATAGCTCCCAAGTGTGATTGTGCAACAGTTACTGACCTTAGGGTTAGAGTGCGGGTTAAGTTAAGTGCATATGCATGAAAGTGTTTACTGCTTTTTATTTTGCGTTAGATGTATGGTTGAGTTACTTGTGTATGTGTTTTTAGCTGTTTACTTTTGTTTTGGGGGGGTAGGATTAGGATTAAGGTAAATGTGTTTGTGTTTGGAACTGTTTATGTAAATGTGTGAGAGTTACTGACCTTAGGGTTAGGGTGCAGGTTAAGGTAAGTGCATATGTTTTAAAATGTTTACTGTTTTTTTTTTGTTAGATGTATGGTTGGGTTACATGCATATGTGTATTTAGTTGTTTACTGTTTTTTTGGGGGGGTATAATTACGGTTAGGGTATGTGTGTATGTGTTTGGAAGTGTTTAATGTGTTTTTTTTTTTGGGGGGGGTTGGAACAGTGATTTCTTTCCCTAGGAAAGAAATTGCTGTAATGTGGTTTTGACATTTTCAGCATTCACTGAATATGTGTCGATGTAACACCGTTCACTGTTTTCAGCATTTGGTGTTATAATATGAACCCGGTGAATAGCATAATTTTGGTTTCGGATGCATTGAGAGCTAGGTGATTATTTAGCATCCAATCCTCGGTGCTGTTAAAGGCATCTTGAATTTCTTGTAAGAGTGTGAGAAGATATTGAAGAGTAAAGGGCCAAGTATGGAGCCTTGGGGAATGCTGGTGGGGGTGTCTTAGAAGAGGGAGGTACAGTTATTCCATTTAATGGCCTGTTGCCTATTTGAGAGGTAACTAGAAAACCAAATGAGAGTTGTGGAGGAAATATTAAAGTGAGAGAGCTTAGACAGTAAAAGGTATGGGATATGGTGTCTAAAGCCTTGGATAAGTATAAGAAAAGGGAAGATACAGTGTTTCCTAAGTTACGGGTGTGATTGATGTTCTCTAGGAATGACTTGAGGGCAGAGGTGGTGCTATGGTTGGGTTTAAAACCATGTTGTGTACAGGTAAGGGGATGATTGTCTAAAAGGTAGAGTACGAGTTATAGATGAATGCACTTTTCAAGAATTTTAGAGATAGGGGACAGTATGGCTATTGGGCGAAAGTTAGAAATGTTGGTGTTGTTGCCTCCTTTATGTAAGGGGATGATGAAGGTTTTTTTCAGAGGAGGGGTACATAGGATTCTTGGCTAGAGCAGTTAATTAGCTTGGAAGGGCTATGTCCTCAATAGCTGATTTGAGAAAGTTGGACAGTAAGTTGTCAGGGGCATTCGAGCAATGTTTTAATTTATTAAGAAGTTTTTTTATAGTGCTAACAGGAATGGGTTTTAGAGAGAAAGGAGGGGGATGGGTAGTGGTGGTGGTGGCAGAGGGAGGGGAGTTAAAGGAGGGGGATGTAGATGGGGTTGGAGAATTTTTAGGGGAGGAAGTGATTAACTTAGCTATTGAGTCATGTAGTCTTGACTCATTGAGTCACTATTTTTATGTATTGTAAACTGAATTTCTATGTATCATAAACTGTTTGTAACTGGAGCTTTTCTCCTCGGGTCTTCACTGAAAAATGGGTCTCTGGCCCATCTGGACAAGCCCAGTTAACAAATGTCAATATCTATACAGATAGAAATCTCTCTCTTTATTTGTGTATGTGTATGTCTGCATGTATGTATATATATATATATATATATATATATATATATATATATATATATATATATATATATATATGGGCCTACTTAAAATTATCCAAATACCCAAATATCAACAGTGCCAGCAAAAATGTTGACAAAAACAATGTTAGCACATACTGATTGTGTACTACCATGTAAATAAAAGCAATAAATAAATAAAAAGTTAAAACAATAATTTTTGTTGGGGGTACGCCCCCTGAATCCCTGAATCCTCCTAATTTTATATTCTAACTCTTAAGACTGCACAACACCGGGAGCATATTCCCCAAGACTGGTGATGTAGTGATCTGCACATCTGTCAACCATCTATTTAGCTGACCATAATTGTGTCAATTAAAGAGATGTCGACTTTAATGACATTCAACTAAATTACTGTCTCCCATTATACATACACACATGTAAACGCACATAGATTAAACCAAGTAAATACAAACATTGTTAAAGTTTATAAACAAGAGTTCTTTTCTGCCATGCAATTTTTATTGGCATGTATTATGAGGAAACTTAGGGCTAGATTCAGAAAATTTTGCCGAGTACAATTTGTGTGACAAGCAGCCATGTGCAGGGTGCATATGATTCAATGAAACAAGCTTCACATCATGGTCATATGTGGTATATGCTAATGGGCATATAATGACATGGTAATGAGAAATACCATTAAAATGAACATCTATGTATGCTAATGATAAAAAACAAGATGGCGGAGCAATTAAGAAATGTATAAAAGTCATATAATGGAGAACTTACTCTAATGCTTGTGTTCAGACTGAGGAAACTGAGGAAATTACAAAGTAGTGGTATGGTACTTTAATGAACCAGCCATTACAATTAAATTGTTTTGCCTGCCATACTTCTAAAAACGGACATAATCCACTTACAATATAAATATCACCATCAAGCATACATGTCTAGTACTTTTTCTTATTCCTTCCTCACTTTTCCCTACTTTTCTTATTCCCCTGTGCTGCCAGTACACTCTTGCATGTTCTCAAATTATTGACCCTCACTGTCCTTCCTCCCAAATGTATCTGATTCTTCAAACTTTTAGCTATAATACTCATTCTCTGTCCTTCCATTAAAAGTAACTGCACTTTCTCCTGCACTCTTCACCTAACCTCAGGAGTATTAACTTCCAAAATTTTGGAACTCACATCTCAAACTTGCTTACCTGTTCTTCTGTATAGCTATTCCATAAGTGTTTCATTTCCTGGCACTTCCAAAACATATGTAGAATTCCTACTGCCTTCTCTCATCTCCAACACTTTCCATCTTCTATCTTCCATCGTTTCTGTAAGGGAGGGGGAGTATTCATCTTCAGATATAATTACACCTTCCACTGTTGCTTTTTCATAATTTCCACATTCACTGCTGATACTTACTCATAACCGACCTGGTATAAGGATAACGGCAAATTAATTAGCTATAATAACGGCAAATTAATTAGCCATAATAATGCTTTCAGGAATCATGCCCTTAATATGGGGAGAAAAGTGTCAATAGATTTGGAGATACTGATGCATCTTCTTTTGAGACATCTAAAGGACAAGTTTAGTATCCTTAACAGTAATTAGTTAAGGTCAGTATGCAGTGTCATTGTTGTCTTTTAAGGACGCCAGTGGACTTCTGACTCACTGACCTTCTGTTTGGCAAAAGGACAGCTCTCCAGAGGTTACTGGTTTCTGGTACCTGGTGTAATGATCTCCAGCCTTAGATAACATGTGAAAAATATACTTAGTTGTCATTCAAAGAGAATATCAGGACAGATAAGTTCCAATGAATTTGTGTCATTATGGTCAACACCAATGCCGTTATGGAAGTACTGGAAAGGGTCCTACATGACAGAATACTAGTATGTGTCCAGATACTGGAGATAAAGAAAGAACATGAAGCATGACCTGAAAGGTATGAGCTAACAGGTTTAATGGGTGGAATTAAATGCACAGGGATTCTATGCAACAGAGTATGACAAGTATTTTGTGCAAGTTGAGAGCTGTAGTTCTATGCAAGACAGCCTACTTTAGATTGATTAGGAATAAGTAGTTGACTGTGGAATATGGGAATTGGCAAAAAATACAAAGGCCTTCACTAATGTATTGTCTCTTGGATTCTCTGTACACAAGTTCTGTGGCAGTGCTGTATGAGTACAAATGTAAATGGCTGTAAAACACATAAATGCTGCTCACTCTTGGGTTTTCCTCATAGGATCATAGATGATTACTAGGCTAATAACCACAAGGGCCTTTTTAAGCCTAGCCTTGCATCCCAAATAAATCTAGCAAGTTTAGGAACATTAAAATTATTCTACGGGGTATATGTAAGCTAGGGCTTGGGTTGTCAAGCATTTGTAAGCTGCCTCTGTCCATTAGGAGTATAGATGCCAGACCAGGGTTGAATGTCCAATTCTCCATCTACTCTTCCAAGTTATACTTGAATAAGATAAGGAAAGAACTCTGCTTCACATGGATAGGAAGGCTGTGCCAGAGAAGGGGTTGTCGCTGAAGCACATACCTGTCCCTCCAATATGTCATGTTTATGTCACAAGCAAGGTGTATTTATTTATTTATTATTATTTATTTGACATTTGTTGATCAGGATAGTCTGAATGAATGTGTGCTCTTTTTCAGCAGAGGCCCGGGGAGTAAATCTCCACCAAACATAAACATGTAGGATGCTCATAGTAGAAAATATGCAAGAAAATTGTACACATTAGAGGCTGAACTAGAATATAGAAAGCAACATGCAAGTATATAGTATATAGTTCAGATTTAGCTAGAAAATATATAAAATCACAAAAAGCTAATATAAGAATAAGGAAAAATGTTAAAACATAACAGTGCAAGAACGGGAAAAGAAAATTTGGGAAAGGAGTCCATTAAAAAATGGAGGAAAGTATAGAGGAGGTAAGTAGGAACAGAGTTAGGGAAGAAGGAGAGTTGAGGAAAAGGTCAAGAAAGTCGATAAAGCAATACGTTTGGAGAGAAAAAATGTGAAGGGAAGTAATAGTAAGAGGAGGAAGAAATAAGAGGTGAAAGGTGATAGTGAAAGAAATCTGGGCATACAGAGACCAGGAGGAGAAAGGAGAGAAGAAGCTGAAAGTTGAAACAGGAAAGAGAAGGATTTCAAGTGGGATGATTACAGTGATAAATCCAGACTCTGTTTAGGAAATTTCTAAGAGCAGTTTTGAAGTTTAATTCCCTAGATTTGAGTAATTCTGATGCTATTTGTTCTATGGATATGCAGAAGATCCATTAGAGCAGGATCCAATAACGACTTGCATGCCAGGCATAAATCAACCTTCAATAGTCTGTAGAAGACTGAATATAGGGATAAAGTTTTGAGTCGATCTGCATAGGATATGCTGTTTTCACTCTGCATCCTTTTTGTGAAGAACCTCTCTGGATGTTCTAGTTGTTGCGTGTGCCCGGTCAGGTACATACCAAAGGAGACAGTACATTCAATGATTGGTCTGATGAGGGCTGAATACAGTGGAACAATGGTGTCCCTGGACTTAGATGTCATACTCTTGCTCATATGTTACTCAGTGTAGAATAATTTCCTTACTACTGTAGTCACAAGCTGGTCAAAGGCCAGGTTACTATCTATATGCCTCCCTAAATTCCTTACTACTGGGGCTACTGTTAGGGGGTGTGTCATCAATTAAGCAGTTTCTAGGAATAATCGACTTCCCAAATGTTACTATTATGCATTTTTTGGCATTCAGTTTTAGACAGTGGCTCTGGCACCAGGTATTTGTCTGAATCAGCCTTTCTTGGAGGATATCAGTGTCTTGGAGTATTCTATGACTGCACCCAGTTTGCAGTCTTCTGCAAACTTGGTCAGCCAGACGAGGCCCTTGATGATGTCTTTGACTTCAAGGAAGTAAATGCTAGAAAGCAACAGACCCAACACTAAGCCCTGAGAGACTCTTCTAGTGACCAGCCTCTATGTGGAAGTGGACTCCCTTATCCTAACTTCTTGAGTCATATCTGAGGGCTACCTGGCTTACCAGCAGGCAACATAGGGGTTTATACCTAATTCCATAAGTTTGTCTATAATGTCTGAGTAGGGAATTATATCAAGTGTATTGCCCAGATCAAAGTAAGCAGTATGCAGCATTTTGCCCTCATCCATTGCTTTGGTGACCTTCTGAAGAAGTCCATCAGGCTGGGTCGGCATGATCTGCCTTTGATGAATGAAACTGGGTGGAGTCCAGTACTGATGATTTCCTGTGTCATTATTAAACATTTCTGTGATAGTTCTTCCCATGTCTTTGCATATTAGACTAGTTAGACTTATAGGTCTGTTGTTACCTGGATCCATAGATGGCCTGCCCTTCTGTAGATGGATGACATTTACAGGTCTGTATTAGATGATCAAACTTTCAAAAGTTCGACTGTCATATGGTTGACACCATATGTTCGAATTTTTGAAAGTTCGAACGTTTTAACGGAGATCTCTGTACAACGTGGAATGTGAAGATTTCCCTTTTCTGCACTGCAGTGCAATCTCGGAGTTGGTATATTTAAAGAGCTGGGGGTGTGGGGGGGGGGGTACAGGCAGGCTTGCCCCTCTGTTTAAAACGTTCAAGTAGGTTATTTGTGTAGTTTTTTTTTTTTTTTTATTAGATTTTCGAACTTTTAAAAGTTTGATCATATGGTGTCGACTATATGACAATCGAACTTTTGAAAGTTAGATTATCTAATATAGACCCAACATTTAAAGTTCTTCTTTCACATGACATGAAGCCTCTCTGGATATTATGGTTAAATAGTGACCCTAGTGGTCCTGATAGATCATGTTTCATTCTATTTAGGTTACATCCTTGGATATCACAGAGGCCCTTGGAGAGTCAATCAAGGACTTTCTCCCTAGTGATATTTGGTGTGTGTGTGGGGGGGGGGGGTATGTTCTATAGGGTCTATGTTATATGTTTGAATGCTTAATTGTTCGAACCACTAATGATCGACCGTTAGTGATCGAACAATTAAATGTTCAAACATATAAAAAAATTAATATTTCCAAAAAAAAAAGAAAATGGAAAGGGTGCAAGCAGGGGGCAAGCCCCCCTGCACCCCCCACACCCCCCACTACTTAAATATACCAACTCCGAGATCGCACTTCAGTGTGCTACAGTGCAGAAATGGAAAATTTCACATTTCCTACACTGTAGCGCGATCTCGGAGTTGGTATATTTAAGTAGCGAGGAGGTATGGGGGTGCAGGTGGGCTTTCCCCCCTGCTTAAACCCTTTAATTTTTTTTTTTTGTTTAGTTTATTTTTTTTTAATTTTTAAAAATATTCGAACATTTAAATGTTTGATCACTAAAGGTCAATCTTTAGTGATTTGAACATTTAAGTGTTTGAATATTTGACATAGACCCATTCTATATTATTTCCTCGGAGGTGACTAGGGCAGAAATGGGTAGAACTGGAGATGAATTTATTGACCAGTAGATTTGTTACATTTTCTTGGCTGTTTTCATTTCTCCAAGTCATTTGGGTTTCTAATATCACAATGAGAATAGACCCCATTCCTAAGTCAACATATGATTAAAGTTCATGAAATTAGTATCATTTTAATCTTTAATGTTATCCAAAAGTGCTCTTCACAGCACCTGCAATGAGCCCAGAAATGATTCCTTGTGGAATTCATATGGAGCTACATGTATCGGTAACACAGCTAAGTACGACTGTAAATTCTTTTTTATAAGACCAATTGCTGCTACTAATATTGGAACTGTCTGTGTATCCTTCCACATTGCCCTAGTTTTTGCCTGGAAATCTTCATATTTTGACTATGGGTCTCTCTGTATAAGACACTGTAGACAATAGATGTAGCAATTTCAATGATCAATCCTACTTTTGTCTTCTTTTCATGAACTACTATATCTGATTTTGTCACATCTATTTTTTTTTGCACAGTTGGTAATGGATGATTCTATGTGATATAAACTTCATCATTTTCTATAATGCTTTGTGGTTCATGTTTCCATTGTTTTTTCAGCTACTTCAATATTATAACATTTGCACAATCCCCAGTGCAACCTTCTTGCCACATTATTATGCCTTTCAGTATACTGTCCTTCTGCCATTAGTGTATCACACCCAGCAACAAGATGTCCAACTGTTTCCAATTCTGTTTTACAAAACCTGCATTTGCTGTTTCTTCTCTGCTCATCAGTGAGAGTGGTGAGCTTTGAAACAGCCTGTCACCTGGAGGAGTGGTTCCAGGTCAGAATCTATAGTTTTATTGGCCATTTTGGGCTATTTCTATTCCTTTCATCTTTTGGTTTATAAACCCATATTTGTGCGGTTTTGTGCACCGTACAGTGGTATTTAACTGCGGTTGAACTATTCCAGGTGCCATAAAGTCTGCTCTTCAGATTCTCCCTTAGAACTACCCAGTCTTCTAGTTTTAGCACTCAAAACTGTTTCTGTTCCCTTGCACAAGACAGTCTTCTAGTTTTAGCACTCAAAACTGTTCCTGTTCCCTTAAAACTAGCCAATCTTCTAGTTTTAGCACTCAAAACTGTTTCTGTACCCTTAAACTAGCCAGTCTTCTAGTTTTAGCACTCATAAATTTTCCTGGTGCTCCGCACTTGTCCAACTCTCTCTGCAAGCACTGAATAATCTACAAATTACTGCAGCACTCAACTTTCCTCACTAATCAAGAGGAAATCAGCTCCCAGTACTTAAATTAATAAGCACTAACCAGGCATGTCCAAGGGTCAGCTCCTGGTGTTTTCTCCTGTCCACCTGATGAATCTGGGCATCTTGGGGCAATGTAGCAATTGCCTCATGTACGCTGACAACCCTCTCCTCCTACCATCCAACACTACAACCTGTGAGAGATGCACTTATATAGCCAAACTGAAAGCCAAGCTCTCTCAATCCAAGACTGGACTAGACAGTCAAGAGGAGAAGGTTAACACCACACCACACTCAACACATAGTCCATCAAAACCTGCACCTCCCAAACCCACACATAGTAATACAAAACACACACCTACATTCGCAGAGGTTCTCAATAAAAATCTGCCCCAACAACAGAGACCTCCAAAGCTGAAACGCAAGCAACCACCCCCCCCCAACACTACCCAAGCGACTCATTGCCCATAAAATCAGTGTGCCACTCAACCTCAGCCCATAAGGCAAAGCAATGTACCCAGCATACTAGTCAATGGTGACTCTATAGTCAGGCACACTAATGTCCCCCTCACCAGCTGCCTGTTGGGTGCCAGGATCCTCCATATAACGCATGCACTCAGGTCACTCCACAACAAGTGCAAGTATGACTCTGTCATTGTCCATGTTGGAGTGAATGACTGGAGATGTACCTCCCTGGACTACATGAAAAGAGACATGGAGGAGCTCTCTGACCATGTGGCCCAGGCAGGTATGACACTAGTCCTGAGTAGCAACCTGCCATCACCCAGAATGATGCCACAGTACAAGGATAAAATGATTGACTTCAAAAATTGGCTAAGATTCTGGTGTGATTCCAAGGGGATCCAGTATCTGCCTGGGACGACATGATCGACAGGCCATGATGCTTTTCCAGAGAGTACCTGTCACTGCTGGGATTCTGGATACTGGCTAAGGCTCTTGCTGCCCCTATAGTGCCTTTTTTAGGCAAGGCTCAGATGTCAAATGCATAAACCATAGTAGACATAAACAAGCGAAATCTAAGGGTAATGCTACTCAGTGCTAGAAGTCTAAAACTCAAAATGCACACACTCGAGGCTGTCCTTAAGATGGAGAATATTGACATCTGTGCAGTAATAGAGACCTGGTTTAAGGCTCCGGAGAGCACCCCTGCATTACCAGGCTACAATTATTGCTGCACCTTTCGGCCACCCAACCCAGACTGAAATACTAAAGGAGGAGGCGTGTCCATATTCATAAAGGATATCCACACGTCTAGGTTAGTTGCTCAACATAATACCTCTGAAATTATCCAAGTACAATTAACAATGGGCAAGACTGCAATTCAGGTTGTAGCATGTTACAGATCCCCCGCCATGCCCCAGGATGCCCACTCCATGTTTCTGAATATACTGGATAATATTAAGATACACCCCAATACCCAAAGATTTCAACTACCCTTCCATCAACTGGGAAAACTACTCATGTACTAACTCATTTGCCCAATGTTTTCTGGAATTCATCAGTTCTAATGCCCTGGACCAGCTTGTCCATACCCCTACCAGGGGTAGAAACATTCTGGACCTGATCATTACCAATATGGGTAATAGATGCTCCATGCCAGAGGTCAACTCCTGACTGGTCAGGTTCGACCACAAGCTAATAACCCTAGACATCCATATCCCACCTCCCCCCCCCCTCTCCATTAAGGAAACCACCGTAAAAAACGTCTCCAAAGCCAACTTCATGCTTCTTAAGTCAGAAAGTACAGTTGTGTACACTTACCATAATTGTAGATGTTCGAGTGTCTTCACTGTTGCAGTCATGACTGTAGGGTTCTCCCCTGCTGGCAGGCAGTCCTCGGTCGGCCAGAATCCCAAAGTCTGGGTCCGGCGTCGGCGTTCAGCCACGCTCCCTGATGTCAGAGCGCCAGGAGTACAAAGCTGACAGCTGACGCCATGTTCTCCAGTTTTTCTTGCCCCAGATGTCAGAAGTTCCAAAATGAGTAAGGTCCCATACCCTTTGCAAATACACTTCAGAAGAAGGGTGAAAAAAGGAACCACACAAAAGAAAAAATAAGAGGGGACAGGAGGGAGGGAAACCCAGACTGCAACAGTGAAGACACTCGAACATCTACATTTATGGTAAGTGTACACAACTGTACTATGTTCATCGTGTTTCACTGTTGCAGTCATGACTGTAGGGTAGAATCCCAAAGCAGAATGAAAGGGAGGTGGTCATAAAGTAGAGGGGTGGCTATAAGACCCTGCAAGACTGCAGAAGCAAAGCCTGCCCTAGACGTAGAGTAGAGAGGTAGATTGTAGTGCTTGGAAAAAGTATGCACTGAACTCCAAGTTGCAGCTTCCAAAATGTCTTTGGTAGGAACTCCCCTGAGGAAGGCAGCTGAAGTGGCAGCAGCTCTGGTAGAGTGAGTCCTTATACTCCCTGGGATTTGCTTTCCATGGTGTGAATAGCAAAATCTGATTCCATGAGCAATCCATTTAGAAATGGTCTGTTTTGAAATGGCTTTACCTTGGGAACTTGAAGCATAAGAAACAAACAATTGCTTTGATTTCCTGATGTCCCTGGTTCTGTCCAGGTAAAAACGTAGTTGTCTGTGTACGTGCAAGGAATGTAATATCCTTTCCCCTTTATTTTCAGGAGTAGGGAAAAAAGTTGGCAAGTGAATAGTTTGATTTAAAGCCACTTTGGAAACCACCTTAGGCATGAAAGTAGGAATAGTCCTTAAAGACACCCTGTCTTGATGAAAAATAATATAAGGTTCTACAGCCATAAGAGCTTGCAACTCTGACACTCTCCTGGCAGAGGTCAGAGCTAACAAGATGGCTGTCTTCCAAGATAAAAAACTTGATGTCAGAAGTGGCAGCAGGCTCAAAAGGAGGTAAGGTGAGCTTTTCCAAAACATAGTTGAGATCCCAAGCAGGAATGGGAGGAGATCTAGGGGGCCTTAAGTTCTTAGCTCCTCTGAGAAACTGTCTCATGAGCTGGTGGGAAAAGATTGGAGGGTCTGTATTATAATGAGCAGAAATAGCAGAGGCATGAATCTTTATGGAAGAGAAAGAGAGACCCTTATGTAAGAGGTCTGTCAGGTAAAGTAAAATCTGAGGAATTTTATGAGTAAGAGGATCAGAATCCTGAGCCTGCATCCAGGAACAAAATCTTTTCCATTTTCCTGCATAAGATTTTCTAGTGCTAGGATGTCTGGCTTCTAAAATGACATCCATAACCTGCTTGGGTATGAGAGAATGATTCAAAGACCCTGGATTAACCAGGCCGCCAGGCTGAGAGTTTTGACATGGGAGTGTAGAACCTGACCCTGGTGTTGGGACAGAAGGTTTGGAGTCTGTGGTAAAACCCATGGGGCTCCAGACAAAGGTTTTTCAGTGTTGGGTACCAAAACTGTTGAGGCCAATTTGGGGCCAGCAAGATTATCATCTTGGGCTTGTCATGTTTGATCTTTAATAATACTCGTGGAAGAAGAGGAAGAGGCGGAAAGGCATATCCTGAGAGGTTTCTCCAACTGAATGATAGTGCATCCACTTTCCAAGCATTTTCGTGGAAAGTCCTGGTGCAAAAAATCTGTAGTTGATGATTGAGGTGGGATGCAAAGAGGTCTATGTGAGGACATCCCCAGACTGCAGTAATCATCCTGAATATTTCGGTGTCCAGCATCCATTCATGTGGGTCTGAAAGATTTCTGCTCAGACTGTCTGCCAGGAAGTTTTGCTTCCCTGGTAGAAACTGTGCTTGAAGGTCCAGATTGCAAGTTAGTGCTGTGTTCCAAAGATCCATGGCTAGTCTGCAAAGGGGATAGGAATGAGATCCCCCTTGCTTGTTTATGTACCACATAACTGTGGTGTTGTCTGTCTGTATCAGTAGCTGTCCTGGTTGTAGAAGATTCCTGAAGGCCAATAGAGCTTTCTGTATGGCTAACATTTCCTTTAAATTGATATGCAAGTGCTTCTGATCCTTTGTCCAAAGACCCTGCAGACAGTTGCCCTGAAAATGGGCTCCCCATGCATAATCTGAGGTGTCCGTGGTCAGTATCTGAGTGGCAGGAGGCAGACAGAAGGGTTTTCCTTTGTTTAGAGTACATGCCTTGGACCACCAAAGGAATTCCTTTTGAAGACAAGGCAGGACAGAGATCAGTATGTCTAAACTGTGGCAATGCTGAGACCATACACTTTTTAGGTACCACTGTATTTTCCTTATATGTAGTCTGGCATATGGTATGAGAAGGATGCAGGAGGCCATGTAACCCAAAGCCTGCAGGAATCTCCTTGCAGATAGCTGAGTTAACGTTGCCAAGGTTTTGAAAGTTGAGGCCAGCTGTAATTGTTTTTCATATGTCAGAAATGCCATCTGGGTTGTTGTGTTTAGAGAAGCGCCCAGAAAAATTATCTGTTGTGAGGGTGTCAAATTTGACTTTTTTATGTTTACAGTGAATCCCAGGAACTTGAGAAGATTCTGAACAAACTCTAGATGCTGAAGTAAAACATCCTTGCTGTCTGCCTGAATAAGACAGTCATCCAGATAAGGGTAAATTTGAATTCCCTTGAGTCTGCAATAAGCTACTACTGGAGCTAGGCATTTGGTAAAGACCCTGGGCGCAGTAGACAATCCAAAGGGCAGCGCAGAGAATTGATAGTGCCTCGACCCGGCCTTGAACCTGAGGTATTTTCTGCGTTCCTGCCTGATGGGAATGTGTAAATATGCCTCCTTTAAATCCAAAGTCACCATCCATGCATTTTTTGGTCAGCATTGGAAGTAGCTGCTGTAGAGTAAGCATCTTGAATTTTAGTATCTCTAGAAAAGTGTTCAAGACTGACAGATCCAGAATGGGTCTCCATGAATTTTGCTTCCTGGGGACTAGAAAGAGCCTTGAGTAAAAACCTTGTCCCATTTCTGAAAGTGGAACTAGTTCTATGGCTTTCATAGCCAAGAGAGCTTCCACTTGGTTTAAGGCCTCTGACCATTTATGTTTTGGAAGATCTGGCCATCCGCTTGGCCTTGGTGGGTATGAAAATGTAATTTGTAACCTCTTGAAACTACATCCAGAACCCACTTGTCTTGGGTTATATGAGTCCAATTTAGATGAAAAAGAGAAAGTTTTCTTCTGAGAGGGGCTTCCAGGCAAGAAGTTCCTGCAGCCCAACAGAGGGAGCCATTGAGTCTGTTTCCTATGAGTTTGCGACCTGTCCTCTCCTCCCCTAGGGGTGGAAGCAGTCCACTGTCTTGGTCTATAACAGGCTTGCGTTTGAGGCCTTCCTCGGGAGTGTCTGTATCTACCCCTCTGAGGCCTGTCTGAATTGGGAAAGGACCAATTTTTTGTAGGCCAATTCCTACTAAATCTGGGTGGCTGTACTTGTAAGAAATCTTTAACTGTTTGCATGGATTTTGCCTTGTCCTCCATCTTTTTAATCACCTCTTCAGCTTTAGATCCAAACAAAACATTATGCTGAACAGGAGCATCTAATAATTTAGCTTTTACTTGATCTGGCAAATTTTATTCCTTTAACCAAGCATGCCTTCTAATTACTGTGCCAGAGGCAGCAGCCCTACAAGAAACCTCTAAGGCATCAAATCCACAGTGTAAACCATGCTTCCCAACTTGTTCAGTGGCATGCATTAAGTCATGTAACTCCTTATCATCTGCACAGGCGGAAATGGAAGTTAGCTTCTGTTTTAGAACAGACAGGAGAAATTGCTGGTATTTCAACATATGAAACTGACAGTTTAAAGCCCTGATAGATAAAGTAGCAGAAGTATACACTGTTTTGCCCAATCTTTCTAAAGATCTGGAATCCTTCTCAGTGGGAATGGGGTTTTTAGCAGAAGCGGCCTTAACTCCCTTAGGACCCTGAGAAATGGTTTCAGGGTCAGCAGTAGGGTTCTTGTATAAAAACTGGTGGGAATCAGGAACCCTGTAATATCTGTCAGGCTTAACAGGAGCTGGAGGAAAAGAGTCAGGAGTTAAGTTAGCCTCCGAAAAAGCATCATCCACAATATCTAAAATAGGAGGAATAGTCAGGGGTCTATGCTGGGGAAGAAGAAGAAAATCTCTTAGTCTTTTCTTAGATTCTGAATACTCCTGTCCTTCCCAGTGGAAATGTTCCCTCATTTCATGCAAAGTTTCCCCAAAAGAGAAATCCTCAGGGGGAGAAGCTGAAGGAATGGATTCCTCAACATCAGAATCCTCATAAGGAGGGAAAGAATATTCCTGGTCAGAAGAAGAAACTGAAGAAACAGAAGCCTGATCAGAGGAGTCATAATAAACTTCCTGCCTTGGCCTTTTATCTGGAGGGGGATGTGAACCCTTAATCATAGTAAGTAAGTCCTCTGCCATCTTAAGTAACGGTTTCTGAGACTTGGGAGCCAGATCAGAAAAGGCCTGGGCTGCAGTCTTTGATTTGGAAGGAGTCTTTGCCTTTGTCTTTGCCTTTATTAGAAGCTGAGTAGGTCTGAAAACCCCTTCGGAAGCCAGTACATGCACAGCGGCTCCGGACCCATCCGAAGGAGCATTGTACGAAGGTCCTGCAACAGAAATATTCAAAGGCCTAGTTGGCTCCTTGTGGGAGTCCGTTTTGGCTATCGGTTCCGAAATGGCCGACGACAGGGCTGCAAAAGTGCCTCACTGACGACGGCCGAACCTGAAGCTGGCTCTGCTTGTGTGATATCATCTGATTTGGACCTCGGAGGCCTGTCTTTGTCCTTGCGTCGTTTGTGAACTCCAGTAGCCGGAACCGTATCCGACGACATTTTGTAATTAAAACGCCTACCGAAGTAATGAAATGCAAAATCGTACCTTCGTTTAATAGTACGTTGATTGAATCTAGCACAAAACCGACAACTAGCTACGTTGTGGTCAGGGCCTAAGCAAGGAATACAGTAAGAATGAAAATCCTTATGAGGTATTTGCTTCCCACATGAAATACAATTATTAACTTTTTCTGACATCGGACTGGAGCAAGAAAAAAGTTTCCCCAACGGGGTACTTAGCTTTGAGTAGGAGAAGAAAGTGTTCGGACTGAAGTTTGTTTAGAAAAAATTGTCAGGAGTCAGCCGACCGGCACTTGCGAACTGCTATCACCGCACAGCAAGAAAGACTGGAGAACATGGCGTCGGCTGTCAGCTTTGTACTCCTGGCGCTCTGATGTCAGGGAGCATGGCTGAACAGCTGACGCCGGACCCAGACTTTGGGATTCTGGCCGACCGAAGGCTGCCTGCCGGCAGGGGAGAACCCTACAGTCATGACTGCAACAGTGAAACACGATGAACATCTGGCAAACTTTATTACACCCACACAGATGGAAAATAGTAGCATGACTGCTGAATCATATACAAATGCACTGTATAAGTACATACACAAGTGCATGGACCATGCCATCCCCAACAGAACCAAGATGCTAACCTCCAGAAAAAGGAAGCCAATCTGGTGGTCCCCTGCCATAAACAAGCTCTACAACAGAAGGAAGAAACTGTTGCAGAAAAGAGTAAAATCCCATGACTGCAGGAACTCCCTGGTCAGCCTCAGCAAGAAGCTGAGATCCCTCATAAAATCCTCCAAAGCTAGTTACGAAAATAAAATTGCCTTGGATTCTAAAGACAACCACAAAGCCTTCTACAACTATGCCAAGAATCTCAATGGCAACACTCAGATCTGCTCTGAACTACAGCACAATGGCACTAAATATACAGAAACAATTGATATTGCCAACATCCTGGCAGACAGGTTCAGTGCTAACGTCACCCCCCCCCCTCACCCCCCAAAGGGCCCATCCCGATTCCAGATGATTGCAAACCCCCTGAAATCATGGCTGCACAGGTGAAGACAGCACTCTCCAAAGCCAAGAACATAGCATCTATGGGACCAGACAACATCCCAGGCTGCGTTCTGCAGAACTACAGAACGAACTGGCACCCCACCTAAGAACCATGTTCAACCATAGCCTCACTTCAGACTTTGTGACTAAGGAGTGGCACACAGTGACAGTTATCCCACTCCACAAAGGGGTTTCCACCACAGACCCCAGGAACTACCGCCCCATTAGCCTGATGAGCCTAGTCTGCAAGGCCATGGAACGCATCATCCTAGAGCTTATAAACAAAGATACAGGTAACCTCCAAACTCTGAACCCCACTCAGTTTGGGTTTGTAAAGGGTAGATCATGCCTCCTAAACCTGACTGACTTCTTAGAAGCAGTCACTAGAGCTGTAGATGAGGGTAAGGTAGTGCACACTGCCTATCTTGACCTCGCCAAGGCTTTTGATGCCATCCTCCACTCTGGTATTATAGATAAACTCACTGGACTAGGCATAAATCCCTATGTCACAAGATGGGTGGCTAACTGGCTCACTGACAGAACTCACACGGTGAAAGTAGATGACTCCAAATCTGACTTCAGACCAGTGACAAGTGGAGTACCGCAGGATTCGGTCCTGGGATCCTCTCCTGTTCAGTATCTACTTCTATGAAGTCCACGCAAATACAACTGGTCTCTTGCTAATAAAATTCATAGATGACTGCAAACTAGGAGCCATAATCGATTCACCTAAGGATGTGGACATTCTACAAAGAGGCCTCACTGAGTCTGATGCTTGGTGTCAAAGTCATGGCCTAAAGCTCAATGCCAAGAAGTGCATTGTCATCCCCTTTGGGAAAAATACCGTACCCATGAACTACCACATAGGCGGTAGCTTACTAAACACCAAAAGTGTGATAAGAGACCTTGGGACACAGGTGGATAGTAGTCTCTCCTTTGATAATCACGTCACCACAGTAGTCAGGAAATCCTTCAACATGGCACACCTCATCACAAAGGGGTTCTCCTCCAGAAAAAGAGAGGTCATCATTCCTCATTACCCATACCTTATTAGATCCATCATAGAGTACAATGACCCATTTGGCATGTATCTCACAAGACATCTGCAACAACTGGAAAGGCCACAGAAATACCTCACTAAGAGGATTACCAGCCTCAAACAGATGTCATACGCTGACCTTCTCAAAAAACTCCAGCTCTACTCCATCGCATATCACCTACTCTGAGGTGACCTCTGCTTAACATACAAAGCCATGTCTAACCCAGACCTGATGGACATGCTACACTTAAAGAAATCCCAATCTCTCCGAGCCACATGCTCCAGGGACCTAAACCTTGTCACCACAATAAACAGAACATACTGGAGGGATAGATTGCTGTCCCAGATATTTCCCCTACTCTGGAATAGGCTGCCCATTCATGTCAAGCAAAGCTTCTCATTAGCCCTCTTTAACAGAAATCTTGACAATTGGATGGGTAATAGGAAATTCACCCCGGGAATCATTGCTGTGGTTCTACTCAACAGGGGCACTGGAAAATAATTTTCTTGGGTTGCAAAAGGCAGGGAACTCATTTGGCTAGGCTTGTATAGGCCCTAGGGCCAATAGCCAAGTACTTACCTATGAACCTAAGAGCCTATTATATCTTATTTGCATTATGTCTCTAATGCAAACAGGTAACCTGTAAATGTTTTATCTCCCAAGCCCCTACTTACACTTATCAAGGGTATCAGAACTTGTCAGAGATTTGAGATGCATGACTAGGCTTAAAAAGGCCCTTGTGGTCGTTAGCCTTGTAAACACCTATGAACCTATGAACCACACGTTCAATGGATTTTGTAAATCAACATGTAAGTAGCCTATTATCTTGGGCCGCCAATATTAACCTTTTGTCTTTTGGTTTAAATTCACCTCTCCTAAACCATTGGAGGTTGTTCCAAGAGTTTTCTGTACTTGCAGATATATTTATACCTTTTCCTCATTTCTTGCTTCCTTAATCGATCCTTCACCTTATATTCTTTCTTTTGTTTTTTGGTACATTCATTTGCTGCCTGAATTTTATCTACTTCTGGATCAGTGTAGGTGGCTTCATTTACAAATAGTTTTGCAATTTGTTCGGTGCTGCCTTTGATTATGTGGACAAGCCGAAAGAGAGCCATATGTTTGTCCTTGTCATGGAAGGATATTTTTACCTCAAATTTGGCTTTGGTAGAAGTGATTTGCCCTCTGAGTTTTTGTTTACATTGATGAGAGATTGTTTTTATGTTGTTGTGTGTTGCTCTTCATAATTTTTGCCATGACCTTCTTCTTTTTGTTGTATGACCTATTCACATTGAGATTTCAACATGGAGGCTTGTTTCTTTTCTTTTTTTTTAGTTTGTTCTGTCCTGATAGGCATAGCTATCTCTATGCATCTATTAATATGATTGTTCAGGGTCTCTAAACAATTCCACATAGGCAGCAGTGTGCTTAGGGTTTGAGGGCTTGAAATTTTGCCAGGTGATCACTTAATAGTAGTTAATTTACCTTAAAATAGTTCCTAAATGCTCAATGGTTAGCAGGGTTCCTGGGTTTTATTTTTATTTCAAAGGAGACAACTTTAATGTCTGATCCCACCAGACATTTCATTGGGGTGAGTGTAGCATTTTACCATGTTAGTGAGGACCAGATCCAGTGTTTTCATGCCCCTAGTAGGAATTTGGACTATCTTCCCACTGCTGCAGTAGCCTTTACGCTTAATGGATTGTGTCCTGCCTAGAACACAATAACAGGCAAACTTCCAAAAGTTCTGGTTCCCGCCTACACCTTCACTCTTGACTGCTGATTGGCTAACCCCAAGGAGGTAAATCAGCATCCAGAGTTTCTTGCTGCCTCAAGGGAAGAAATTCTTTGGCTTCACACGAGCAGCAGCAGGCCAAAAGATTAATTTCTGTCCATTAGGTAACACTTTCACACAGAATCTATTGCCCTTTTAAGAACATATTAATAATTTTCTGACTAAAATCAGTATTTCCCCCATTTAAGAATACTGGCATTTTTTTCAAAACATCGGATGTTCCCTATCAGGGACTGCTATTCTTAGCAACAAAAGTTTTTCAGCTAATTGTGAGCTATATTTTTTTTAGAAAAATGTGTACAGCTTGTGTAAACTTTGAAGGAGAGGTGGAGGTACCCAGTTAGCAGGAAATCAGCATGCAACTAAATGCTTTAATTTGGGATGAGCAGGAATGTGCTTTATAATGTAGTGCTTATGCATGCTTCGTGAAGACTAACCTGATAATTTTCTTGAACCAGTCTAACATATTCTGACATGTTTTATTTTGTGTGCTGCTTATGCATTTACTTTGTGAGGGGACTGGGTTTAGAAGTGTGAGCATAAGAGTGCTGTTTATAGACACTATATGGCAACTTACCTTCTGACTGACTGGTTTCAGCAATTCTTACTACTTTTGGCATCTCCTTCTCCTCAGCTACAGCATGGATACTTACTCTGTTCCTGCTTTTCCCACTCCCTGTATACCTAGAAAGAAAAAAATACTTGCCAAGAAGCCCTTCTCTATGTCACAGGCTCAGTACCACTCAGCCGATGATGCATGAACCTGCAGTGGCCATTGGCTGTTCTTTTGACTACTCATTTACCTCTCTGGCTGCCTCTGATGTAGTCCTTTTGGCCAATATGAACCAGGAGTCAGAGATATCCTCTTTGGCTATCCAGTGCCTGATCTAGGAATGGGAGAACCATCTTCTCTAGGTTCTGGAGGCACCCCGGGAGATTCTGCTCAAGGTAACTGAGGAAAGAAAGCATAAGACTGCACAGAAATCCCCCTCTCTGAGTCAATCTTCTTCTAATAGGAATTCCTGTAAATAAAATCAAAATGCCATACATCGTTTATCTTAAGAAGTCATAACACTTAAACATGATGATTTTCATAGCCAGACACGCATTACAAGTTATGAATCCTGGACTTCAGAAACCATTACAGGTGGACATTCTCTGTCATGCAGCTCCTAAGGAAACAAGATCTGATATGACACTGATAGAGATAGGGCTTCATCTGTAGATTCTCAAGCCCATCTCTCAAATAATGTGGACAATTTTGAATCTTATCCTCCTGTGGAGGAGTTTTCTTTTAATCAAACAATATCCAGGATGAACGAGGCATTTTTATGGAAACAAATAGATGCTCCCCCTGACCTGAAAAGATATTATGATACTTTGCAAGAGGATGTACCTTTTTCTTCACCCATCTCTCCTATACTGCCAGCCCTGGAGGATGTGCTGAATGCTGTCTCAAATCATACGGATACTCATCCACAGGTCCCCTACCTCAAACTAATAGATTTATTTTTGTTCACCTTAGATCAGACCAACCATCCATATCTACTTTTTTACCTGATGGTAATAGATTGATCCTAAACACTAACCCTACTCCTAGTGGCAAAAATAATGTTTTCTTCTTCCACTTTAGCTTTTAGAATTATTAATTAGCAGGCATATGTGTATAAGTTTATGCTGTGTTATATGAACAGTCTTGTGGATTTTTCTGCTAAACTTCCTTAAGAAAGTCGTTAATTTTTAAATCCAATTGATCTGATGTTGTCTCTTTCATTCATTCTTCAATGGTGGGAGTTCTCAGATTCATCTAGGATCAAACTCTGACAACTTTCAGGCATTGGATCCACAGTTCAAGCTCCTCCCCATACCCATAATCCTCTGTGGGTAGTGAATTACATCAGATCCCCCTGCAGTTTCTTGTGCTCATGCTTGGGTGACAACAAAGTGTTTTTCCTTTTTTGATATAGGGTCATAGGGTTCATAGGCAAATACTAGACTTGCTGTCCATGTGAGCCATTTTAAGCCTAGCCAATTTCCCTTAAAGGTAAGAATCAAATCCAGTACCTTATGTTAGTGAGGTAAACACTTCCAACCATTTTGCCACCTCCCCTACAATTGCCTTTCCAGGCATGGAAATTACTTTAAAGTCTGTAATTCTCCTGTTAAGTTTTTTACTCACTCTTTTCTGAACCTGTATATACAATCCAGGATACAGAATATAAAAATAAGTCAGCAATTAAAAGGATCAAATTAAGCACTGAAAGTACTTTGCAGACAATAATATGCTTTGTAAATAGATTGTTTAATTTTTCTAGCTTCATGTGGTTCTCCTAGTTAATTTCACAGCTTGGTTCAGGGTTCAAGTTAATCCATCTTCTTGTTAGGGTTTTTTAGCCTAATAATCGTCTATTATTGTGCATTGTTGTCTAGTTACTTTCTTTCTAATCTGATATATATATAAAAAAAACTTCTACCTTATGTTCCCATTTTTGGCACCTGTTCAAGTTCTTTTTGGTGCCAAAGAAAAATGGGGACCTAAGCCCAGTTTTGGACCTCAGTCACTTGAAACAGTATGTGTAACAGAAGACAGTCTGGATAGTTACAGTACAGTCCACCCTACCATTATTGAGGAAGAACAACTGGATGTGCTTGATAGACGTTCAGGATGCATACAACCACAAAAGATGGAAAGATGCTCCAGGAGGATTCTCTGGTTCCCACCCCTGCACTTTGGTCCTACCACAGTCCCCCGGGTATTCCCCATGTGTGTGACAGTATTTGCAGCCCATTTCAGGCTGTTGGGGTTGTGAGTGTTCCCATCTTTTTCTTCAAGCCAAGGACTAAGCCTTGGTCCATCTCTACTCTCAACTGGGAATAAGCATAAACACAGCCAAGTCCAATCCTCAACTTGTTAAAGCCAGAGAATTCTTCAGAGTTCATTTGGATACAGTGTTACAGGGAGAAAGGCTACCTGTATCCAAGTTCACCATGCTCCAGCAACAAGTGGTAGCAGTACATTATCATCAGAAGCCCCTAGTAAGGTTGATTTTGTGTCTTCCTGGCTCATTGTCAGCTGCCATTACCTTAGTCTCCCTAGCCAAATTTCATATGAGGTTGCTCCGATGGACGTTATCAGTTCAGTGGTCAATGAGATGGCAGCCTTTGAATTTTCCAGGGCCTCTCACAAAAATTTACAAAACTCATATTCAGTGATGGCTAGAATCTCAAACTGTATCTCATGGTCAACCATTTGTTTTTCCCTGTCCCAAGGTTGCAGTGACCATGGAAACTGAGTGGATGGCACTCTTTGGGGAAGACTGTCCAAGACATGTGGTCCCCTTTGAGGGCAGTCTTCACTTAAATATCCTATATATGAGGGCAGTTCTCCTAGCATTGCAGGCCTTCCAGGACTTTCTTTCCAGGGATGTGATCTGTATTCCAGACAAATATGTCAGTAATTTAGTACATCAACACACAGAGGGAGCACGTTCTTACCCTTTATGTCGAGAAGCCATGTAGGTTTGGCAGTGGGTAATGTTTTGTCACTATTTTCTAACAGCAACGCACATACTGGGGAAGTCCAATGTTCTAGCAGACAAGTGAAGGCGTGTCCTCATTCCTCATGAGTGACCCATGAATTCAAAAGTGACAGATTAGATTTTCAGCCACTGGGGCTAACTGAGCTGTGACCCCTTTGATTTCCCCTCCATCACCAAATACAGCAGGTTCATTGCCCTAATCCTCCAAGAGGAAGAATCCCCAAGGGATGCTGTGACCCACACTTGGCCCCTAGTCTCCTTTTTTGTCTATCCCCCTCTCATCTCATTCATATACTTCTGTGAAAAATGACAAAGAGCAAGGATATAGTGTGCTCTCTTCTAGCCTTGACAGGAGTAACCCTTCCTCTGCTCTCATCTGATTCACCCTCTTTGGTTGACGGACTCTGCTCCAGATTGTTTCTCTCACACTCTGGGAAGCCTTACCCAAATATAAAAGCTCTCAAGTTTACTGCATGAATTCTCCATCTCTGATGATGGTTAGACAGTCCAGGCTTTCATCCCAAGGTGTACACATTCTGACCTCTTCACCGAAACCTTCTGTCAGGAGGATCTACAAGAGTAAATGGAAGAGATTTGGACCCCTTTTTAGCCCCTCTCCATGCTATCTTACATTTTCTGGTATGTCTGTTTCACAGTAGGTATAGCTACTCTACTATCAGGGCCCAACTAACTGCTATTTCCAGCTTTCACATTTGGGAAAATCAATCAACCCATCGCTTCCCTGTGATTGTCCAAGGCTTTCTTATGGGGCACCCTTCTTCTATGACCTTTCATTAGAGATCCTGTTTCCCCTTGCGATATTACTATTCTTCAGGAGGCCTTGATGAGACCCCCTTTTGAGCCAGTAGTCACAGCTGATTTGAAATACCTGTTTTGGAAAACATTGTTTTTGATAGCAGTTACATCTGCAAGGAAAAAATCTGAGCTTCATTGCCTTTCCTGTAAAGCTTTCTTCTTGGGGTTGAGTCACTTTCAGAAAAAAAAAAATCATTGTTTCTCCCTAAGGTGGCTTCTGAATCATCATTTAGCCAGTCTATCAATCTTCCTGTTTTTTTTCCAAGTTTTGCCAATCAAGGAGAGTACATGTTATACCTTCTGGATGTGCACCGTCAACTCTGTTATTATCTGCATCATACTAAGAAGGTCAGAAAGACTGATCAGCTAAACTGGGTAAAGAAATATCTAAGGTAACTCTTCCTTGCTGGCTATCTAAATGCATTTCCCTTCTCTATAAGGATAAGGGGCTGTTCTTACCTTTATCCCCTAAGACAGTAAAAAACACACTCAAAAATTTTAAATTACAGAAGCAAGAAAATGCATTTAAGTAGTATGTAACTAAGAAAATCCATTAAAAAAAGATGTAAACATTATTTTAGCACCATCCAGTTGTCCATATGGGATGTTTTGGCTATAGTTTTAATTGTTCACCCATGGCTAACCATGGCAGTAATTGCAGTGATGGACCCTCACTGGAATGTTGATGCTTCCACCCATAAATCATACTGCCTACAATGCTTGGTTATGTCTGGCAGTCCTGGTGTTGACTGGTATGTCAGTGCTTCCACCCATAAATCATACAGTCTACAATGCTTGGTTATGTCTGGCAGTCATGGTGTTGACTGGTATGTCAATGCTTCCACCCATAAATCATACTGCCTACAATGTTTGGTTATGTCTGGCAGTCCTGGTGTTGACTGGTATGTCAATGCTTCCACCCATAAATCATACAGTCTACAATGCTTAACTAGGCTTGGCAGTCCTGGTGTTGACTGGCATGTTGTTGCTTCCATCCATAAATCATGCTGCCTACAATGCTTGGTTATGTCTGGCAGTCCTGGTGTTGACTGGTATGTCAGTGCTTCCACCCATAAATCATACAGTCTACAATGTTTGGTTATGTCTGGCAGTCCTGGTGTTGACTGGTATGTCAATGCTTCCACCCATAAATTATACTGCCTACAATGCTTGGTTATGTCTGGCAGTCCTGGTGTTGACTGGTATGTCAATGCTTCCACCCATAAATCATACAGTCTACAATGCTTAACTAGACTTGGCAGTCCTGGTGTTGACTGGCATGTTGTTGCTTCCATCCACAAATCATGCTGCCTACAATGCTTGGTTATGCCTGGCAGTCCTGGTGTTGACTGGTATGTCAATGCTTCCACCCATAAATCATACAGTCTACAATGCTTAACTAGACTTGGCAGTCCTGGTGTTGACTGGCATGTTGTTGCTTCCATCCACAAATCATGCTGCCTACAATGCTTGGTTATGCCTGGCAGTCCTGGTGTTGACTAGCATGTCGATGTTTTTGATGATCAGAAGCTAGGACTTCTGTGCAGAAATAACAAATTCCTCACCACTAAAGCCAGGCTTACTCTTACTCATGCCTATCTTCTACCTTGTCTAACTTACTGCTCCCAAATACTCACATATCTGAACTCCTCCCTACTTGCCAAACTAGAATCAACTTATCGCAAGATAGCCAGATTTGCACCTCAACAAACATATAAATCTCCCCACTGTCTCTCCCTAACATACCTAAATTGTCTTGAACTACCTCACCTGCTACTCCAATCTCAGCTCTAAATTATATTAACCATCTTTCTGCCCAGCTCTATCATCTCTCATCTACTATTACTCTCCTACCAGACATCTCAGAAGTGCAACCCAAGACCTATTAAAGGTTCACAAACCAAAATCTAAGACTGGCTGCCACTTATATAGCTACCACCCCTCTACTGCATGGAACAAACTCCCTCTAGAAATTAGAAACCTCACATACCCCAAACAATTTAAGATAGCTACCAAAGACGACTTTAAAAAACACTGGACCTGTCACTGTTCACACCCTCCCTGACCAAAAGCAACCCACTTAGGTCAGATTAACCAATAAAGAACTTGAACAACTTCTTTCCTATACTATCTCATGAACTCCTAAACTTAAGGTACACTCTGCCCTTACAGCTTCATATTAGCATTTACTTGTCAAACCACCACTACTTAAATCCCGTGCTTAAATTGTTACTCATCCTGTTTGGTTTTAGTACTGTATAACTTGATAATTACTGTATTGATGATTGTAGCCACTTAAATAGTTCTTGTGTTATTCTAATCTTGAATGTCTGTTTTGCTGTTGTAATTGTCATATATGTACATCTTGGAGCTTTTCTCCCCTGGCCTCTACTGAAAAAGGGCGTTTGCTCAGTCGGACACTCCTGGTCAACAAATATAAAATAAATAAAATAAGTAAATTTTAACTGATGAAACAAAGTTAGTTTTCCATACTTTTTTAAATGATCTTTACCTTCACTGAAAGAAACAGTGAATGTCCAGTTGTCCAGTCTGCATCATTATCGAAAAAGAAATAAAGAATGTTGAAATGTTTCTTACAGAGATTTACTAGTGGGAGATTGCACTTGCTGTTTTTAATAAAATAGTCAATAATATGTTTTTGATGATATATATATATATATATGCCATTTTAATACAACTCATGTTATAAACAAAACCCCCTCTTTATAGTGCACATTTATGGGGATTAATAAACTCTATGGGCACTCTAAAAGCACCTAGCATTATGCCCCACAATGCCCCGCAATACAAATGAGGTGTTGATAAATCCTAGTAGACATGTACTGTGTCATTATTGCTCGCTCACCACTGGTGAATACCATCTCTTAAACAAATATTAATAAATGTACTTCTTTAATAAGGATATTACATGCATTAACAAACAGATTATCCATTGTTCAAAACAACTGGTTTGGGGTTGGCTTAATGGTTAAGGTATTCACCTCAGAGACACAAGGTACAAGGTTTGATTCTCACATTTGAGGGAAAATGACTAGACTTAAAGTGCCAACAAAGGGCAGCTAGCCTAGTACTTACCTATAATGTAAGACAAATGTGCATGCACATGGTATACTGCCTTACCATATGATGTCTTGACATACAAATTATCAAGAACAAGCCCTCAATCAATCCTGCTCAAAAATGATTATTTTACAGGGGAGGCACCCCTGCATCTCACATGTACATTTGTTTCCACCCTTTACTTACCTACATCAACTTCATGATTGCACAGAGATTGCATTCAAACAGTGATACGATGCTACCTGTATTGTAATTTTCTCATTACAGACACTTTGAGGAACAGGCAAATGTAACTGAGAAGCTGGAACCTGATCAAATTGCCATTGATTTGTGGTAGGGACACTGTATCTCTATATCTATATCTATATCTATATCTAATCCATGTCTACATCTATAGCTATATCTATATATAGGTTTACAATGGTGATGTCGAAGTGAGTTCAGTTGATCCCACGTTAGTCGAAGTTCGGAGACCGAACGGCGACAATGTCAAACCCAACATTGTCGAAGTACAAATCTCATTCCTATCTCGATCCATGTTAAAGCCCATTTCGAGATCGAAGACGAGTCGTACTTCAGCAATGTCAAAATTCAACATTGTCGTATATATCTGTATCTTTATCTATCTTTATATCCATCTATCGTGCTTTGTTTTCACAACATCTAACATTATGTAATTTTATTTTCACCTTGCTAGCATTACACGTACAACTTCACTGGACTTTCCTTTTACTTCTCAGTCTAGTAAATAATTTCTTGCTTACTACAACATATATAGCTTTAGTAGATTTAGTTTGTCTGTAATATACTTGTTTGTGTGCCAGCCACTACTTATCAAAACTGGTTTTCATGGGTGACACTGGAGCATTTTTTTCCTGAAGAAACAAACAATCAGAATCATGGCAAGTAAAAACATTTGAGTGGTCAGTATCAAACCCATATTTGCAGTGTGGAGATTTTTCCCATTTAACTTTATTGTTTTTAATAGTGATACAATAATGGTATAATAATAAAAACAGTAAGAATTTAATGGACTTACCCTATTAATCCATGAAGTATAATTAGACACATTGGTAAATACACCTGGTTTCTTTGGGTCATTAAAATTGCGAGGTGATCCAAAACTGACAATACCAATGGCAATCCATACTCCTTCATCACTGACACAATTCAGTGGGCTTCCAGAGTCTCCCTATCAGAAGAGATAAAAATAAAATTTTTCATGTAACATTCTATGGCATTAATCAAGTAAAACATACTTTTCATATACCATGGGAAATAAATAGAACATTGAATCTGTAGAGCAGAAAAGAAAATTAGACTGATGAGAAAATGTTATTCACTGTAATGAAAAGATAAGATGCAAGTATATAAACAGATGAAGTGGACTTGTGATGGGCATAAGTTGTTGGCTGTTAGTGCAAAGATAACTCAATAAAATGTGAGATCCAGTCTGAGTAAAAGACATTTCCTCTCGTCTAAATGTTGGATCTTCAAGCCACTGGAGGGATCTGAACCAGGCAGGTTAGTGCTTCAGCCTCTAGTTTCTCAAACCTTTCCCTCCCACAATGCCTCTGTCCCTATTCTGCTGACTTCCCTCAGATTGCATTTGCCACCATAGTGTGAGGATATAATCTTTTCAGCGTAAGCTAAGTGCTCCTTATGCCTTATTTTCATGGGTATAAAATTTAGCTGCAATGGATATATTTGTTATTTTAGACAGATATTTACATTTTCTCAATGTTTATTTGTCAAAGTTCTTCCTTCACCTTCTCTGTTATGTATATGAGCTCCATGTTTTTTGCAGCCACCTCACCTAGCTTCTTGACCTTTTATACAGACCTTGTGTGGTCATAGATGTTTCTATTTTTTTTCAGACTTGGTGGCTATCTCATTTTCTATCACTACTTCAAAATTTTCTTCAGCAGTTTTTCAGGTTTTCATGTGTTTGTTGTGTTGTTTGACAGATTTCCTTTCAAAGATGAATGATAAAGGGGAAAATAGTTTTAGAAGGCTCACCAGATGTGGACACAAGACACTTATCTGTTGACTGCCAGGTAGGCATGTCCTTTGCTCAAATCTTGCTTTATCCGACAGGTGAAATAAGTTGTTTTTAAGGGCCATCACCTTAGAAAAGACCAATAGGCAGGGAGGAAGAGTAAGCCCCAAGAGAGGAAAGAAAAAGAAAGACAAAAAGTAAAAAAAAGAAAAAGCTGACATGAGGAAAAGGAAGGCATATTATGATGCCCCATCACTGGTGCCAAAGACATTAAAGGTTGTCTTGCCCTCCAAATCAGATCCAGAGCCTACACTATCTTTAGCTCCAATTCTATTGGACCCTATTTTGCTTCCAGATGAACTTCTCCCAAGTCATATCTCCTTTGGAGTGGAGGCTTCTCGGATCCCTTCTTGACTTCATTTGGTATTCGCCATTGTGTCATTCAGATTCATTAGGAGTGCATTAGATTTAGAGCTGGACTACATGATGAGGCCTTCCTGAGAACAGAGATGGATGGGGCCATCATCCCTCCCCCCTGCCTCTGAGAGGGAGGCAAATCCTCTTTCCCTGATATCTGCTCCAATTCACGCCTTCCCTTTAGGGACAGTGTACCTGGAACTTGCAGTCATGCTGAAGCCTGTGTATCTGGTGCTGACTGGTGGTTTAACGTTGGTGCAGGAGTTATTGTATCTGTTGCACTCAACTCTCAGACTCCTTAAGTTGGGTGTGATATGGCCATGACACCACAAAGTTAAGGTTTCAGTCCCATCCTCAGAACCTACCTTATTACTCCCGAGTTTGGGTTCATGATCCTTGGCCTTCAAGATCTTGGGGCTGTTCTATCCTCAAGGCAAAACATGTCAGAACTGGGTGTCTTCCTTTTTGCCAGTACTGCCCCCCCCCTCCGGAGGGGTGGCTTCCAGGCAGGAGGGATGCCCATCTGATTGGGCTGACATTGGATCCACTTTCAAGGTTATTGGAAGGATGGTTTCATGGGTTCATAGGTTACAACTAGGCTAACAATCCTGGGGTGGGGGGCTTTTTAAGCCTAGCCTTAATTCCCAAATGTTTTTGGCATGTAGATATCTAGGTTTGTTTTATGGTGTATATGTAGACTTGAGCATAGCTGGCCAAACATTTAAAGGTTGCTTCTACCTATTAAAGACATGTGTGCCAGATGAAGGATACATTTCTAATTCCTCACCTACTGGTCAAAGTAATGCTTAAATTGGGTTAGGGAAGAGCTCTATTTGACATGGATGGGAAGCATGTTCCAGAGAAGGAGTAGTCTCTGAGACATGTACCTGTCCATCGAGAATATCATATTCATGTTGAAACTGAGGTTTAGGTTCCTAGATCAGATAATTCTGATGCTATTTGTGTTGCAGATGAGCAGCAGGTTCATCACTTTGCGATCAGAGTATGTTTTGTAGGTCTGGTATAGATCACTCCTCAGCAGCCTGCAGGATATCATATATAAGAGACAGCTTTGTGGTGGTTTGTGTAGGTCATGTTGTTTATGCACTTTATATTTTTTTCTGAGGAATCTCTTTGAACACTCTAACTGTTGTATATGGCTGATCAGGTATTTACCAAAGGGGGGTGTTATACTCAATGATTGGTCTGATGAAGGCCAAGTACAGCAGAATAATGACATCCTTGGGCCTGGATGTCATATCCGGCTTAAAAGTTGAGCAACACAGAATGATTTCCTTACTATCTTAGACACATGATGGTCAAAGGCCAGGTTGCTCTCTACATGCCTTCACAGATCCCTGACCATTGCATCTACTCTTAGAGGTGTTTTGGCAATGTTGTTGTTTCCACTGGTAGCCACCTTTCCAAAGTGATACTGTTATACATTTCTTGGCATTGAGTTTTAGACTGTGGCTCTGGCACCAGTTATTTGTCTGTGTCAGACCTTGTGGGAGGCTACTTGCACCACTGGGGATTCCATGACTACACTCATTTTGAAATCATCTGCAAACTTTGTCAGCTAGAAGCCCTTGATGTCAGCCTTGACCTCAGAGAAATAGATGCCAAAAAGGGGTGACTTCAGCATCAAACCCTGATGGACTCTGCTAGTGACTGGCCTCTTTGTGGAGGTAGGCTCCCTTATCCTAACTTCTTGGGTCCTATCTGTGAGCCAGATGACTATTCAGCGGGTGACATAAAGGTTTATACCTGATTTTGTGAGTTTGTCAACAATGCCCAAGTGGAGTATTATGTCAAAATCTTTGGCATGGTCATGTTAGGCTGTATGCATTTTTTTCCCTTATCCATTACTTTGGTGACTTTCTTAAAGAAGTCCACCAAGTTGAATAGGCATGGCATGCCCTTGATGAAACCAAACTGGTTTGAATCTAGTGACTGAAGGTTGCCTGTGTCATTGTTTATTATTTCTATGATGATTCTTTCCACAGACTTGTATATGAGTCTAGTCAAATGTATGGGTTCGTAGCTACCTGAGTCCATAAATGGCCTGGCTTTGTGCAGATGATGATAGTTTCAGTCCTCCATTCACCTGGCACAAATCCTCTATGGAGGCTACCATTAAATAGTTATTCTAGTAGCCCTGATAGGTCATGTTTCACACTCTTAAAGAGGCATCCTGGAATACTTTTGGGGCCCAATGATGCAGTGTTTTTGGCCTTGGAGAGTGCATTGATTACCTTTTACCTAGTGATAATTAGAGGAGTTATGGTAGAGTGTATTTTCTGAGGGTGTCTGGGGGGAAAGGGAGGTCCAAATTTGAGTTAAATGTGTTAGCCAGTATTTTGTTATATCTTCTGGCTCCATTTACAATTAGTCTGGCACATTGCTGTATATTGCCTTTCAGGTTGTGGACTTAGCTGAGGAAAGCCTTTTTTTAAGAAGTGCCCTTAATTCATGTGCATGAAAGCACTAACAACTAACAACTTTTTAATAAATCACTTGGATTCTACTGCGGTCATCAGCTTTTGTTTTTCCTAGTTTGGTTTTGTTTTTTCATTTTATGGCTGTCAGCGGTGGCAACGCAGGTTCTCAATCCTTGTTTGATTCGAGTCCTAACAATTCAGGACTCTCTAATCAAGAAGAGGTTTCTATTGGGCATCTCACGGCTCTAATACAACAACTGACTCTCGACGACCTAGCGAAGAACATTTCTAAAACAGCTAATAATGCTGAAACAGTGGTTCAACCCAAACCCAGAGTAACATTTAATATGGGTATTTTTCCACCAAATAACCTGCCTTCACCAGGTAATGCTGAATTGATTTTACCGAGCTCATCCACTAATGCTAATAATAATCAAGTGGCTAATGGTGTTAGCGTTGGTTCTACTAATAATGGTAACCAAGCGATCCAACGCACAGATTTAAGAGCATTGCCTCAACTTATTGATTTTATCAATACACCTAACTTTTTCGGCACAATGGAACAAGAGACTATAAACATCTCTGAACAACAAGAAACTAATAACAACATAGTTTCAAAGTTGAATTTTTTTGATCAATCTTTAGTTAAATACAAAAAGCTGCAAATTGACATATTATATTTCAAGGAATGTATTAGGTTGGCAATTGTTCCTAAAGGCTTACGCCAATGGAAATTTCCTTCTGGCATTATTAAAGGTTCGGATTTCCACCTTAAATTAATTCAGTTCTTCAATAAACAAGGGCTTGATTTTCTACAAATCCTTATAGAACAGTATGAAAAACAATTAATAGATCTGAAGCAAGCCCTGGATGATTTAGATCATGACATTGTCACTGATTCTGAATTCGTCAGATATGAATTCGATTATAGGAGAATCTTTAGCAGCATCGAAGCACTATTGAATAAAATAATGGATACCAAAAAACGCAAAATAAGTCGAGACAAGCTAGCTTATAAACATAACTGTGCTTATCCTGATCCTCCTAATCAATCGGAAAGCATTATTAATGGACGACCGTCTTCTGTTACCATGGATACGGAAAGGAGTAACGATACCTTTGGTGATGACATCATTGACGCAATTCATGACGAGAACGACAGTTCTAATTCTGGCAATGGTATCAGGCGTAGCGAACGTATTTCTAAGCAAACTCAACAGCCTCAATTCAATCAAGAAAAACAAACTAATTACTCAAACAATAATGTGGGTTTTCACAAGGGCACCAAGGTGCCTACATACACCAGAACCCAGAGGAATTGGAACCAACGGCCGCAACGAAAGAAAAACAACAAAAAACGAAAGAGGTAACCTCTACAAAAAATCAAGTTCAGTTGAACATTTTGCAAAGTAGCAAGAAAGACTTTAATGTATATAATTTTACACCTTTGTTTGTTTCACAAAATCTAGTGGATTTACTAGCTAAAGGTTCTAATTTTGTTCCTCAAACCAAACCTAATATATCACAGGTTCTTTGTGATCTCAAATTATTTACACGTAAGCTCAATTTAAAGGTTATGTTCGCTAACACTGGTAGAGTTGCATCTGATGTATATGTCGCAAGTACGTTTAATCCTCCATTGGAACATAACATTGCTTTGTTTGAAAAAATGTCTGAAATTCATTTTCGAGCTATTATTTCTGATTTTTATTGTAATGTTGTTCCTAATCAAAACAGTGATGAATGTGAAGTTAAAGAATTCATTGCATTTATTAGATCTAACAAAATTCGAGTCATGCAGCCTGATAAAGGGGATGGGCTAATTTTAATGTACGAGTCAGACTATATAAGCAAGATGACTCACATGCTTTCCACGCCCTATTATAGTAAGATTTCCCTAAATGAATTTAATCAAGCTTACTCTAAGATAAAAAACTTTTTGAGTGATCTCTTTATCGAAGCCAGCATTTCTTTAGATACTTATCATTACCTTTCCATGCCAGCACCTTTAACACCTGTCATTTTTGGGGTTCCAAGTTACATAAAAATATGCAGGATCCCCCTCTTAGGCCCATCATAGATGGACGTAAATCTATTACTTATGCATGTGCAAAATGGGTCGATGCAAAATTGAAGGATGCGCTTAAGACAGAGGCTCAAATATGCCGGGATTCGTGGCATGTTTTAAACCATCTTAATACTATTACATTTGATGCATCTTATGCGTTTCTGACCATTGATGTTAAAGATTTATATACCATCACCCCACAAGAGCTTGGCATGGAATAGGTAAGAGAATTTCTCCTCTTAAAAGATGTATCAGGCGCAACAATCGATTTAATTATTTCCTTGTTGGATGTAATTTTGAAGAACAATTTTTTTATGTTTCAAGGCGATTTTTACTTACAAAAATCAGGTGTTGCCATGGGCTACCCATGTGGAGCGAGCTTCGCCAATGCCATTATGGCATATTGGGAGCGTACATATTTATTCCCTCATCCATTATTTGAGAAGAATGTCATCTGGTATACACGTTACCAGGATGACATTCTGATAATAATGAAAGGTTCTAACATCGATGCTGAACAGCTGGTTGATACCATGTCTCCTTTCACTTCATTTTTACAATTCACACACCAATATAATGATTTGTATATCAATTTTCTGGATATTCAGCTTTATAAGGATTTGGAATTTATCAGGTTTAGAACCTTAATATACAGAAAACCATTTTATAGTAATTCCTTTCTTCATTTTACGAGTAAGCATCCATTTTTTCAGAAGAGAGGAATAATTAAAGGACAATTAGTTTGGTTTGCGCGTCTAGGATGTGCTCCAATGATGAGGATTTTTATCAGGAATGTAGATATTTAGAAACAATGTTTCTTAATCGTGGGTATCCCCTAAGAATCGTTAAAAATTTATATGAGGAAGTAAGTTCTAAGAGATGTACAAAAATGTTGGGTCCCCTTTAAACCAAAGGGTATACAATAGAAGTTGACCGCAATGTGATTGTACAGCTGGGCAATGACATCATACATTCCTCGCACAATAATGATCAAGGTAAATATGTAACCAGCTTTATAACCACTTATAATGATTTATCTTTACAATTTAGGAATGTACTACACTTTAATTGGGATATCATAGCAGAGCAACATTCCCTCAAGAAAATTCTTGGTCCTAAGCCCACTATGGTCTTCAGGAGAGGTTTGAATTTCAAATCTTTGTTTGAATTACCACACCAACATCAAAATAATTATAAAAAACAAGCAGGCATGTTCAAGTGTGGTAGATGTAGTTATTGTAAACATATCCAAACAGGCAATTCTTTTTGTGTGAGGAATATTAAATATAACATTACCAATTGATTCAATTGTGAAAGCCAAGGTGTTGTGTATATTGCTACCTGCTAGTTTTGCCCTACTTTTTATTTTGGCAAAACTGAACGACAACTAAAACAAAGAATTTATGAACATGTTTATGCTATAATAAAGGGTAGTAACACTAATGCCGTGGCCAAATACATTCTTGAATTTAATTCTCATAGTTTTAAATTCATGGTGGTTCAGCAAGTATCCAAGAATCCTAGAGGTGGCCCATGGCATTTAAAATTAGAGGAGCAGGAACTTTTGTGGCAGTTAAAAACTAATGCCTATGTTTATCCAGGCATTAACGATGTCTGCTCCATTAAATGTTTACTTAAACTTAAAGCCTTGGAACGTTGAATAATTTGATCTGTCCAAAAAATGTTTCTTATTTTTATATATTATAATATATATATATCCTTTTTAATAAGATTTTTTAAGTAGCCTTAAAATAGTACTAGTATTTTTTTGCTAAACATTTTAGAATATAACAAATGGCAGGTTCTTGAATGGAATGGTTCTTTAAAAGTTAATAGAAATTAGCTGATCTTAATGGATTTCTAATTATGGTTTATATATATTCAGTGTTTTTTCTTGTAATGTTGTCTGAAGAAGTGCACTTAATTCATGTGCATGAAAGCACTAACAACTAACAACTTTTTAATAAATCACTTGGATTCTACTGCGGTCGTCAGCTTTTGTTTTTCTTAGCCAGTATTTTGTTATATCTTCTGGCTCCATTTACAATTAGTCTGGCACATTGCTGTGTATTGCCTTTGAGGTTGTGGACTTAGCTTTGGAAAGCCTTTTGATTATCCTTGGCCTGGGTGACTATTTTTACCTCAAACACAGTTTTGGTAGACTTGATTAGCCTCTAAGTTGCTTACTTAGACTGATGAGGGAGTTCTTTCCATGATGGGCATAGCATGTCCTAATTTTTGCCATGAATGTCTTCCTTTATTTTGTTATGCAGCCTATTGATGCTTGGATTTAACCAGGGTGACTTGTTTTATAAAGTTTGTCATGTATTTTTTCTGAATAAATTCAGCTGCCTCAGTGCAACTATTAACATGATTGCATAGGGTTTCTTTGCAGATTTTCTCTTAGGTATTGGTTTTCTCAGAGTTTTGGGGGCTTTGGAATTTTGCCAATGGGTCACTTAATAACAGGGTGTTTTCTTAAAAAAAAAATCCTAAAAGTACCAGAGTTTGCTGGGGACCCAGGATTTTATTTTTATTTCAAAGGAGACATCTTTAGGGTCTGACATGACCAGAGAGGACATTACATGAGGGCGAGGGAGGGCGTTGCAGCATTCTCACATGTTTGGGAGGACCAGGTCAAGCATGTTTTTGCCCATACTGGGTATATGGACTATCTGGTCCAGGGTGTTTATGTTTAAAAAAAAAATCTTGTAATCTCTGGGCCTGCATGTTTGTGGTTTTGTATGACTCTCAGTTTGTAGTGGGGAAGATAAAGTCGCTCGTGAATTTGATGCTGGGTTGAATGGTGAGTGCCTCCAGTACATTTAAGTAAAAGCTTTGGGCTTCCTGGGCCTTAGAGAGAGACCTATAGCTAGCAAGGATATGATATGGGACTTTCCAGTGGTAATTTGGATGTGGAGGAGCTCAAACTCATCGTACTGTTTGACGAGTCTTTAGATGTTTTTGTTTTTGAGGAAAATTGTGACAACTCCACATTTTGTCCTTCCTGTGCAGTAACTGGTGTGAATATGTGGAAGAGCTTATAGCTCTGCAGTGCTGGAGGTACTCTCTGCAGCTCTAAACCATGTCTCCGTTACTGTGCAGACATCTATATTCTCCAGGGTGAGGCAAGCTTTTCGGGGGTTGAGTTCCTTGTTTAGACACTTAGCATTGAGCAGTAACACCTTCAGATTTTCTTGGCTTCGTTTTGCTATGTCAGGTTTAACAGGATGGCAATGCCTAAAAAAGCCTCTATGGAGGTGGATAAGGTTTGAGCTAATACTGAAAAGCCCAGAGGGCATAGGTACAGATGATCCTTGGCAAAGCAGCATGGTCTGCCAAACATATCCTCCGAGGCTAACAAATATTGTACCCCCTTCGAATGACACCAAAATCTATGCCAGTTATTAAAATCAGTCATCTTCTGTTCACATTGTGGAATAATTTTGGAAAAGGTAGAATGTTGCTCAATACTAAGTTCATACCGTCCTAACACACATAATCCAGGAGCTTTTTTATGACTCTTTTCATATAGTATGGTGAGGTATTTTTCAGGTCATTTATACCAACATGGACTATGACTGAGTCATGTTGATAGTTGAGGCTCAAAAACCTGAGTGCAAGTGTGACCTGCTAGTTCCTCGTCCCTGATGGGAAACTGGCCATGACTGTCTCCTTACTCATCTGGTGAGTTGGACATCTGTGTGTCTCACAATGAGTCTCCTATGACCAAAACACTACCTTGTTGGTGGTATGCCTTATGGGATTAGAAACTTGAGCTTTCGTGAGATATGGCAGTATATGTTGCAGTGGGTGTTGATTTGGTAGAGTGCTTTGTAGGGTGCTGAGGCTACTTATAATGTGTGCAATGTCTGGGAGGTCTTTGCGGTTTATGAAAATTGCATTTAAGAGCCTCAGCATATTTGGGTCTATGTATCTGAACCATACTATGACAGGTGGTTGTAGTGTCTGTATTTCTGACAACCATTTTGGTATTATAAATATTTATATGTGAGAGTATTGTCTCCAGTGGCATTGTGTCACTATATCTCTCACATACCATATCAGTTTGTTTAAGAATTAGGTGGTTGTCAATAAATGTGGGAGAACTACATTGCCTCAGGATGCCTATATCTACTAAGCTGACTACAGAGATAGTAGGAAAATGCATATGATTGTTACAGATCCTTATTACATGATTTGCAGGCGGATGCTACAAGAGGGTTTTACAGCTGTCTAGCTTAGTTGCTGTGAGTATAGACTACAGTCATGGCTATCTAACTAAACTCATGGCGCCATGCTCCTAAATGCACATACTAACTGCTCTTTTCACAACTAAGTGCTAAGGAAATTTCAGAGGTAGTTTTATATGTAAAATTTCAATTCTAGGTGCTTATGTTTGTACACAGCACTGCTAACTGCTATTGCATGATGATCAACACTGTGGAAACATGATGACTTTATATGTGCACAGAAAATTTCAAAACAAACAAACTACCCCTGTGACCAATTATAGATTGCCATGTGGACACAGTCTGATGGATAATTTCCTTGCCCCAGGAAACAATCCATTCACTTTCCCAAGCAATACACATGATTCTGTAACATCACAAATTGCCAGTGTTGTTGATCCTAAAAGTCTTAGGCCTAAAAACTTCTAATATCCTTATGATCAACTTTGGTCACTTCCACATGAGGATTTTACAGTGGTTGCTCCACAGTCGGTGGTCTCAGTTGACAGGCAATCTTAATTCTCCCATTATTCTGGACAGTGCCTGCAAAAATGACCTGTGTTGGTGGATCTCCTCTCCACTCATCTAGGGCAGAGAAATCTTTTACCTGTCCTCCTCTGGCAGCAATTTTTACCATGGATGCCTCCTCTCTGGGGTGGAGGGCATTATCTGGGGAGTAGATCTGAGGTGTTTGAAATGCTTTTGAGGCCAGTCTTCACATCAATGTTTTGGAGAGGAGTGCGATCCTGTTAGCACTGCATGAGCTTCAGGACTTTCTCCCTAAGGATGTGATATCAGTCCAGACTGACAATATGACAGCGGTTTGGTATGTAAAAAAAGCAGGGAGGGACTAGGTCCTACCCTCTGTTTCAGGAAGCAATGAGAGGTTGGCAGTAGGCAATGGACTTGCAGCACATTCTAGTTGCAATGTATATTCTCAGAAGTCCAGCTGTCTAGAACATAGGCTAAGCAGGACAGTTCTTATGATTTTATTTTATTTATTTATTTATTTATTTGCAGTTTGTTTACCAGGGTGGTCCATTGGGCATTGAGGAGCCTGTTTTCAATGGAGTCCTGGGGAGAAAAGCTCCAAAGATACAATTAGTTATAATAACAGTATTACAAAAAAAATACAACTAGTTATAATTGCAGTGTTACAAAAAATATTAAAAAATAATTCTAAGTTACACAGAGTACTAAGAAGACATAACTGTGAATCTACTAGATACTGATGCAGAGGTTAAGAGAATTTAGAAAATAAAATGTCAGAGTAGATTAAGTATCAGAGTTGTAGCAATGATCAATAGCAGGGTAGATGCAATATCCCAATGTTAAATGTCAGAGTAGAAAAGTATTACAATTTTAGGAATAGTCAATGTCAGGGTAGAAAAAGAATCACAGTGTTAATAATTGAGTTTGTTCAGTTATAAAAGGTAGTGCAAAGTACCCCAATATAAATGTTTTAAGGAGGAATAAAGAGAGACAGTTACTAAGAAGGTGTCAACAGAAGTGTTTGAGGTAGGGAGGGATTATAGATAGAGATATTATGTAGGATGAGAGCAAGAGCATTCCCACAGTGATGTTAGGTGAGAGTGGAGAAGAGATTTAAAGACAGAGAGGCTACTGGTGGTACGGATGAGAGGTGGGAGGGAGTTCCAGTGGCGTGCGAGGCAGAAGGAAAGGAGATGTTTGCCAGGTGGGTGGGAGGGTTTATGCAGTTCAATTAGATTTTGTTGGTTGGATCGTAAGCATCTGTTAGGAAGATGCATTTTAAAGGTTGAGATGAGGGAGGGGCAGAGAGAGGCGTTAAATATAAGTTTATGTGCTTGGATGAGTTGTGTATAGATGAGATAATTGGGGAGTTCAAGCCATTTCAGTTGGTGTAGGGAGGTACAGTGATGGGTGTTGGATCTGTGGCCAGATGCAAATTTTGCAATCTTATAGTAGCAGGAGGAGAGTTTAGATTTGAGGGAGGAGTGCAGGTTGGTAAGGATAGAGGCTCCATATAGTAGGAATGGGGTTAGGTAAGTGTCAGTAAGAGTGAGCCTGGTGGGGGAGAGATAAATTGGTAATGGCAGTAAAGCATGCCTAATTTTTTGTGAGTTTTTTTGATGTTTGCCTGCAAATGGTTGTCAAACTTTAGTTGGTCATCAATTAGGATACCCAAGAGTTTGGCAGTAGAGACAGTTTTAAGAGAAGTGTTATCTTTGCTAGTAATAAGGAAAGAGTGTTTATCTAGGGTAATGCTTCTGGAGGGGGCAAATAACATCAGTTTAGTCTTATTAGCATTTAGTGCTAAATGATTCTGAAGCATCCATAGTTCTGTAGCAGAGAATGCTTCTTGGGTAAGTTTCATTAGTGTAGATGAGCAGGAGGAAGAGCAGATTATTGTTGAATCATCTGCATATTGAACAAGTTTAGAGTGAGGAATGGCCTGGTGGAAGTCATTGATGAAGATGTTAAATAGAAGGGGTCCTAGAATTGAGCCTTGGGGTACACCAGTGGCTGTGAATTGGAAAGGGGAAATTGCTTTTTTCCACTTGACTGCTTGTTGCCTATCTGATAAGTAGCTGGTGAACCAGTTAATAGGGGAGTGGGATAAGTGTAGTTTGGAGAGCTTAGTAAGAAGAAGGTTATGAGCGATGGTGTCGAATGCTTTAGGGAGGACTAAGAGGAGGGTGGAAACGATGAGACCAGAGTCACGGGCCTTGTTTACAGTTTCAAGGAAGGAGAGGAGAGCTGTGGTAGTACTATGGCCAGGATGGAATCCATGCTGAGTGGGAGTTAGTAGGTTATTATTGATGAGATAGGGTAGGAGTTGTAGGTGAAAGCATTTTACGAGAATTTTAGAGATGGGGGATAGGATAGCGATGGGACGGAAGTTGGAGATGTCATTATTATTGCCACCTTTGTGGAGTGGAATAATGTAGGCCTTTTTCCAAATCTGGGGAACATGGCATTCAGAAATACATTGATTTATTAGGATGCTAATAACTATCCCACTCCTACATCACTACTCGCCTCTTAAAAGACTTTAACCACAATGCTTTCTCCGACACTCTAAAAAGAACCAACTGGAATCCATTAAAAACTTTATCCCTTGATAACGCAGTTTATGGCTTCTGCAGCAGTTTTAGGAAGAAGGAGGGTATTTCATCGGGAGCATTAGAACATGGTTTTAGTTTTTGAAGAAGTTTTTTTATAGTAGAGATGGGAATAGGGTCTGTGGTGAAGTGAGGACATTGGGAGGTATCGAAGTTTTGAGAGAAGGGGTTCTGAGGAGGTTGCTGGGGGGCTGGTAGTTTTGTGGTAAAGGATGATGTTAATTTAGAGATGGAGTCAATAAAGAATGAGTTAAATTGGGTAGCTAGATCTGAGTCTGAGGCATTTGGGTCAGGGCACGGGTTTTCTTTTCTACCTGGGCTTAGAAGGGAAGAGTTGCTATCCCAGAATTTCTTGGGGTTATTGTTGTGTTTATTTTGGAGAGTGGAAAAATAAGCTTTGCGGTCGGTGTTAATGAGTTTTTTTGCTTTGTTGCGAAGTATTTTGCATTCATTAAAGGAAATTTATTTTTTATTTATCTATTTATTTATTTATTTTACATTTGTTGACCGGGCTAGTCTAGCTGGATATATGTCCATTTTCAGTAGAGGCCCTGGGAGAAAAGCTCCAAATGGAAGTTTTTGTTTTGTGATAGTGGTTCCAGGCTATATCACGATTTCGCATAGTAATTAGGGTGTTCCTAGTTAGCCAAGGGACGGATTTACTTTTTATGCATTTAGTTCTTAATGGAGCAAAGGAGTCAAGCAAGCCTAGGAAGGTTGTATTGAAGTAAGTAACTGCGTTATCAAGGGATAAAGTTTTTAATGGATTCCAGTTGGTTCTTTTTAGAGTGTAGGAGAAAGCATTGTGGTTAAAGTCTTTTAAGAGGCGAGTAGTGATGCAGGAGTGGGATAGTTGAAGGAAGAAGGGAAGGCGAAGGGCAAACGTGGGGAGATGGTCTCCAAGTGGATCAGGAAGGGTACCACTCTTGGAGTAGTAGTGTGGGTGGGAAACTAGAATCCAGTCTAAGGTGCTGCCAGATATGAGGGCTTTGGAGGGTCTGGTTGGGGAGTTAATGAGTTGTGTGAAGTTATAAAGATTTATATTGATGGAGTTGGATGGGGATTGTATGTTTTCCCAGTTAATGTTAACATCTCCAAGGATTATAGTTTCATTTGTGATATTGGATGAGAGCCAGGAGAGAATGTCTTCTAGGACAGGGATATTATCCCCAGGAGGGATTTAAAGAGTGGCTATGCAGATGGATTTTTGTTTGTTTACTTGAAGAAGGGTTAAAAGTAATTCAGCTTTTCTAAAATTGGGGACAGGTTTAGAGTAGGGGGTGACTGAGAGGGACGAGGGGAAGAGGAGACTTAGACCTCCTCCTTTTTTATGAGTTCTATCATGTCTGATAATACTGTAGTTAGGTGGAGTAAGTTCTGAGTCTTTAAAGTGTGGCTTGAGCCATGATTCTGATATGGAAAGAAAATCAGGTTTGTTATGATGGAGCCAGGCATGAAGTTGTGGGATTTTATTACATATGCTTTGGGCATTGAGTGCGGTGAAGTGGAGGGGCCTACTAATTGAGTGGGGAACAGGAGATGGGGAGGGAGAGATGGGAGTGGCAGAAGGGCCGGGATTTGGGTGTATATCTCCAGAGGTAAGTATGGAGATAGTGTGGTGTATGAGGTAAGAGAGGTGCTTAAGAAACTTGGTGTTGGGTTTGAAGTTGGAGGAGTGTGTTGGGTTAGGAGTGGTGTGTATTTGAATAGTGGTTCTAGGGTGTGATAGGAATTTGTAGTTGAAGAGCAAGGAATTGTTGTGGGAGTAGAGGTTAGGGGATATGAAGAATGAGGAGTGAATTAGTTGTAAGGGTGGGGAGGTGGTAGAATGGGATGGGGTGTGTGATTGGTATATAGAGGTCTGGTGAGATAGTTTATGTAGGAAAGGCAGATAGGTAGTAGTAACAGAGTTGTAAAGGTTAATGGTTTAGTATACATGATGTATATCAAGAGTAATACTGCAGCAGTGTATCTATGTTAGGGAGGTAATAGTGATTGTTGTTTAAGAACTATGATTTTATGTGAAGTAGATAGGTTAAGCAGGAGAGTAGGTGAGATAGGAGTGAGTAATTGGTGGGTTATAAGTGATGAGTTAATTAGGTGAGGCTGGAGGGTGTGGCCTATTAGGTATAAAGATAGATGTACTAGGGGCGGGTGGGAATTGGGGGCAGGGTAGAGGAGCGGAGTGAGCCCACAGGGCGAACGGAGTGGGAAGAGCAAAAGGAAGGTAGAAGGCAGGTCTGCCTGGAAACAATCAGGAGAGTAGAGGGCAAGTAGATGGTGAGTATATAGTATTGCTAAGAGAATAGCTGGCACACATATAAGAGCAGAGAGGTTTTGGAGGACCACACAGGGCACAAATTACATAGACAGCTATACTTACAGAAAGTCAGAGAGGAAAGGCTGAGATGGACTAGACAGTGAGAGAAAAGGAGGGGGAAAGAAGATATACTAGCAGCGAGGAGCAGGGAAAAAACAAAGTAGAGATAGTAGTATCTTCAAGGTAGTAAGTGGGAGACTATAGTCAGTAAGAATAGGCAGAAATGCAGTTGAGAGCGGGTATGGGCTTAAGGTCCGGGGAGGAGAAAAGTAAGAATGGTAGAATAGCAGAGGAACAGTATAAAGGCTGAGGGTAGCTGTAGAGATAGATCAGGGGCTGCTGGTATCTGCTTTATGTGGCAACTAGCAGGGGAGCACTATAAAGGCTATTATATCATTCACTCTAACATTAACCAAGACACTAGTTCATCATATAGCACATTCTACAGGGACACATACTTCCAAGGGACTTTTTGTTTAAGCTGTTTGTTGGCTCCTAGACCGATGGTTATGGGTGCAGACGTTAGGATACACAACACACTGTAGCTGGTACTGTGGCCACAAGAAAAAAATGCAGGGGATAGTCCTGTAGGGCTACAAGAAAAAACAAAGAGGAGGGGATTATTTTAGAGCAATGCTTAGGAAAAAGAGAAAGGTACAAAAGAAAGCACTGAGGGTATAAAAAGGTGAATATAGGTATGCAAATACAGGTTAACTAGCACCAGCATCCACTGTATGGGTGACTTATTGACAAAATTAGACTGGTACACAGCAGCATTTAGACTATTTACAAATATATACAGTAACAACAGCAGGTAATGGCAGTGCAGTAATGATATTCACAAAAGGTATCCAGTAGAAATAGCAGATAATGGCAGTGCAGTAAATACATTCACAAGACCAAATATATACAGTAAAAACAGCAGGTAATGGCAGTGCAGTAATGATATTCACAAAAGGTATCCAGTAAAAAATAGCAGATAGGGGCACTGCAGTAAATACATTCACAAGACCAGATAAAGCACAACTTCAGTGATGTTATGAACATGAATAGTATTGTACAGTAATTGCAAGCAATTATCCCCCTGTCTATTTTAAATGTGACCACCACAGAAGTAAAATGCATGTGAGACTTTGGGATAAAGGGTCACCTTGCAAATACAATTAGGCATGAAATATATCCTGTATTCAATTCCCTGGTAAACACAGCATTTAGTGATATAGTTATAATTCCCTACTAAGCTATTGCCTTTTGCAACTGCATAAACTAGCAATTTGATTTCCTAAATCCTAGACACCCGGATAATTCACTATAAATGCAGATTATTAGGCTAATAGTTAGTTATATTGCATTTATACTATTCTATGGCTTCATAAGTGAAGGACAGCGATAAAAATTAGTTAAGAAACATACTGGGTGCAAGCATATAGCCCTAGTGATATGAGTAGTCTCTCAATCCAGTGGTGGCTCAGACCATTTTCAACCACTGAGGCAAGCTATGCTGCAATATTTTGCATCCCTTGTCAACTTCAAGTGTAGCAATTACTTTGCCTTGGTTCCAGGGGCATTCCCAGAGAGATGTTAAAGTTGAAAAGTAGCTTCCTGGGTTGGTCTATGCTCCTCTTTCTATTCTCTTTCTATTCCCCCGATTACCCAAATCCTGCAGAAACCCTTAATAGCCCTAGAGCAATAATCATTCTCATGGCCATTTCCTGGTCTGGGCAAATTAGTTCTCACTGCTAAGTCCTCACCTCTGGAAGCCTTCCTGGCTCCTAGATCCTAGTCATAATCTCTGTTCCCATTCATCTGGGAAGCTTCATCCATACCTTGACAACCTGAAGTTAACAGCTTGGATTCTCCACTTACACTAATAGTCATGGATCCTGCCACTTCTGAGGATGTAGTAAGAATACTTTACAACAAAAAACGAAAGAGGTAACCTCTACAAAAAATCAAGTTCAGTTGAACATTTTGCAAAGTAGCAAGAAAGACTTTAATGTATATAATTTTACACCTTTGTTTGTTTCACAAAATCTAGTGGATTTACTAGCTAAAGGTTCTAATTTTGTTCCTCAAACCAAACCTAATATATCACAGGTTCTTTGTGATCTCAAATTATTTACACGTAAGCTCAATTTAAAGGTTATGTTCGCTAACACTGGTAGAGTTGCATCTGAGGTATATGTCGCAAGTACGTTTAATCCTCCATTGGAACATAACATTGCTTTGTTTGAAAAAATGTCTGAAATTCATTTTCGAGCTGTTATTTCTGATTTTTATTGTAATGTTGTTCCTAATCAAAACAGTGATGAATGTGAAGTTAAAGAATTCATTGCATTTATTAGATCTAACAAAATTCGAGTCATGCAGCCTGATAAAGGGGATGGGCTAATTTTAATGTACGAGTCAGACTATATAAGCAAGATGACTCACATGCTTTCCACGCCCTATTATAGTAAGATTTCCCTAAATGAATTTAATCAAGCTTACTCTAAGATAAAAAACTTTTTGAGTGATCTCTTTATCGAAGCCAGCATTTCTTTAGATACTTATCATTACCTTTCCATGCCAGCACCTTTAACACCTGTCATTTTTGGGGTTCCGAAGTTACATAAAAATATGCAGGATCCCCCTCTTAGGCCCATCATAGATGGACGTAAATCTATTACTTATGCATGTGCAAAATGGGTCGATGCAAAATTGAAGGATGCGCTTAAGACAGAGGCTCAAATATGCCGGGATTCGTGGCATGTTTTAAACCATCTTAATACTATTACATTTGATGCATCTTATGCGTTTCTGACCATTGATGTTAAAGATTTATATACCATCACCCCACAAGAGCTTGGCATGGAATAGGTAAGAGAATTTCTCCTCTTAAAAGATGTATCAGGCGCAACAATCGATTTAATTATTTCCTTGTTGGATGTAATTTTGAAGAACAATTTTTTTATGTTTCAAGGCGATTTTTACTTACAAAAATCAGGTGTTGCCATGGGCTACCCATGTGGAGCGAGCCGCCAATGCCATTATGGCATATTGGGAGCGTACATATTTATTCCCTCATCCATTATTTGAGAAGAATGTCATCTGGTATACACGTTACCAGGATGACATTCTGATAATAATGAAAGGTTCTAACATTGATGCTGAACAGCTGGTTGATACCATGTCTCCTTTCACTTCATTTTTACAATTCACACACCAATATAATGATTTGTATATCAATTTTCTGGATATTCAGCTTTATAAGGATTTGGAATTTATCAGGTTTAGAACCTTAATATACAGAAAACCATTTTATAGTAATTCCTTTCTTCATTTTACGAGTAAGCATCCATTTTTTCAGAAGAGAGGAATAATTAAAGGACAATTAGTTTGGTTTGCGCGTCTAGGATGTGCTCCAATGATGAGGATTTTTATCAGGAATGTAGATATTTAGAAACAATGTTTCTTAATCGTGGGTATCCCCTAAGAATCGTTAAAAATTTATATGAGGAAGTAAGTTCTAAGAGATGTACAAAAATGTTGGGTCCCCTTTAAACCAAAGGGTATACAATAGAAGTTGACCGCAATGTGATTGTACAGCTGGGCAATGACATCATACATTCCTCGCACAATAATGATCAAGGTAAATATGTAACCAGCTTTATAACCACTTATAATGATTTATCTTTACAATTTAGGAATGTACTACACTTTAATTGGGATATCATAGCAGAGCAACATTCCCTCAAGAAAATTCTTGGTCCTAAGCCCACTATGGTCTTCAGGAGAGGTTTGAATTTCAAATCTTTGTTTGAATTACCACACCAACATCAAAATAATTATAAAAAACAAGCAGGCATGTTCAAGTGTGGTAGATGTAGTTATTGTAAACATATCCAAACAGGCAATTCTTTTTGTGTGAGGAATATTAAATATAACATTACCAATTGATTCAATTGTGAAAGCCAAGGTGTTGTGTATATTGCTACCTGCTAGTTTTGCCCTACTTTTATTTTGGCAAAACTGAACGACAACTAAAACAAAGAATTTATGAACATGTTTATGCTATAATAAAGGGTAGTAACACTAATGCCGTGGCCAAATACATTCTTGAATTTAATTCTCATAGTTTTAAATTCATGGTGGTTCAGCAAGTATCCAAGAATCCTAGAGGTGGCCCATGGCATTTAAAATTAGAGGAGCAGGAACTTTTGTGGCAGTTAAAAACTAATGCCTATGTTTATCCAGGCATTAACAATGTCTGCTCCATTAAATGTTTACTTAAACTTAAAGCCTTGGAATGTTGAATAATTTGATCTGTCCAAAAAATGTTTCTTATTTTTATATATTATAATATATATATATCCTTTTTAATAAGATTTTTTAAGTAGCCTTAAAATAGTACTAGTATTTTTTTGCTAAACATTTTAGAATATAACAAATGGCAGGTTCTTGAATGGAATGGTTCTTTAAAAGTTAATAGAAATTAGCTGATCTTAATGGATTTCTAATTATGGTTTATATATATTCAGTGTTTTTTCTTGTAATGTTGTCTGAAGAAGTGCACTTAATTCATGTGCATGAAAGCACTAACAACTAACAACTTTTTAATAAATCACTTGGATTCTACTGCGGTCGTCAGCTTTTGTTTTTCTTAGCCAGTATTTTGTTATATCTTCTGGCTCCATTTACAATTAGTCTGGCACATTGCTGTGTATTGCCTTTGAGGTTGTGGACTTAGCTTTGGAAAGCCTTTTGATTATCCTTGGCCTGGGTGACTATTTTTACCTCAAACACAGTTTTGGTAGACTTGATTAGCCTCTAAGTTGCTTACTTAGACTGATGAGGGAGTTCTTTCCATGATGGGCATAGCATGTCCTAATTTTTGCCATGAATGTCTTCCTTTATTTTGTTATGCAGCCTATTGATGCTTGGATTTAACCAGGGTGACTTGTTTTATAAAGTTTGTCATGTATTTTTTCTGAATAAATTCAGCTGCCTCAGTGCAACTATTAACATGATTGCATAGGGTTTCTTTGCAGATTTTCTCTTAGGTATTGGTTTTCTCAGAGTTTTGGGGGCTTTGGAATTTTGCCAATGGGTCACTTAATAACAGGGTGTTTTCTTAAAAAAAAAATCCTAAAAGTACCAGAGTTTGCTGGGGACCCAGGATTTTATTTTTATTTCAAAGGAGACATCTTTAGGGTCTGACATGACCAGAGAGGACATTACATGAGGGCGAGGGAGGGCGTTGCAGCATTCTCACATGTTTGGGAGGACCAGGTCAAGCATGTTTTTGCCCATACTGGGTATATGGACTATCTGGTCCAGGGTGTTTATGTTTAAAAAAAAAATCTTGTAATCTCTGGGCCTGCATGTTTGTGGTTTTGTATGACTCTCAGTTTGTAGTGGGGAAGATAAAGTCGCTCGTGAATTTGATGCTGGGTTGAATGGTGAGTGCCTCCAGTACATTTAAGTAAAAGCTTTGGGCTTCCTGGGCCTTAGAGAGAGACCTATAGCTAGCAAGGATATGATATGGGACTTTCCAGTGGTAATTTGGATGTGGAGGAGCTCAAACTCATCGTACTGTTTGACGAGTCTTTAGATGTTTTTGTTTTTGAGGAAAATTGAGACAACTCCACATTTTGTCCTTCCTGTGCAGTAACTGGTGTGAATATGTGGAAGAGCTTATAGCTCTGCAGTGCTGGAGGTACTCTCTGCAGCTCTAAACCATGTCTCCGTTACTGTGCAGACATCTATATTCTCCAGGGTGAGGCAAGCTTTTCGGGGGTTGAGTTCCTTGTTTAGACACTTAGCATTGAGCAGTAACACCTTCAGATTTTCTTGGCTTCGTTTTGCTATGTCAGGTTTAACAGGATGGCAATGCCTAAAAAAGCCTCTATGGAGGTGGATAAGGTTTGAGCTAATACTGAAAAGCCCAGAGGGCATAGGTACAGATGATCCTTGGCAAAGCAGCATGGTCTGCCAAACATATCCTCCGAGGCTAACAAATATTGTACCCCCTTCGAATGACACCAAAATCTATGCCAGTTATTAAAATCAGTCATCTTCTGTTCACATTGTGGAATAATTTTGGAAAAGGTAGAATGTTGCTCAATACCAAGTTCATACCGTCCTAACACACATAATCCAGGAGCTTTTTTATGACTCTTTTCATATAGTATGGTGAGGTATTTTTCAGGTCATTTATACCAACATGGACTATGACTGAGTCATGTTGATAGTTGAGGCTCAAAAACTTGAGTGCAAGTGTGACCTGCTAGTTCCTCGTCCCTGATGGGAAACTGGCCATGACTGTCTCCTTACTCATCTGGTGAGTTGGACATCTGTGTGTCTCACAATGAGTCTCCTATGACCAAAACACTACCTTGTTGGTGGTATGCCTTATGGGATTAGAAACTTGAGCTTTCGTGAGATATGGCAGTATATGTTGCAGTGGGTGTTGATTTGGTAGAGTGCTTTGTAGGGTGCTGAGGCTACTTATAGTGTGTGCAATGTCTGGGAGGTCTTTGCGGTTTATGAAAATTGCATTTAAGAGCCTCAGCATATTTGGGTCTATGTATCTGAACCATACTATGACAGGTGGTTGTAGTGTCTGTATTTCTGACAACCATTTTGGTATTATAAATATTTATATGTGAGAGTATTGTCTCCAGTGGCATTGTGTCACTATATCTCTCACATACCATATCAGTTTGTTTAAGAATTAGGTGGTTGTCAATAAATGTGGGAGAACTACATTGCCTCAGGATGCCTATATCTACTAAGCTGACTACAGAGATAGTAGGAAAATGCATATGATTGTTACAGATCCTTATTACATGATTTGCAGGCGGATGCTACAAGAGGGTTTTACAGCTGTCTAGCTTAGTTGCTGTGAGTATAGACTACAGTCATGGCTATCTAACTAAACTCATGGCGCCATGCTCCTAAATGCACATACTAACTGCTCTTTTCACAACTAAGTGCTAAGGAAATTTCAGAGGTAGTTTTATATGTAAAATTTCAATTCTAGGTGCTTATGTTTGTACACAGCACTGCTAACTGCTATTGCATGATGATCAACACTGTGGAAACATGATGACTTTATATGTGCACAGAAAATTTCAAAACAAACAAACTACCCCTGTGACCAATTATAGATTGCCATGTGGACACAGTCTGATGGATAATTTCCTTGCCCCAGGAAACAATCCATTCACTTTCCCAAGCAATACACATGATTCTGTAACATCACAAATTGCCAGTGTTGTTGATCCTAAAAGTCTTAGGCCTAAAAACTTCTAATATCCTTATGATCAACTTTGGTCACTTCCACATGAGGATTTTACAGTGGTTGCTCCACAGTCGGTGGTCTCAGTGACAGGCAATCTTAATTCTCCCATTATTCTGGACAGTGCCTGCAAAAATGACCTGTGTTGGTGGATCTCCTCTCCACTCATCTAGGGCAGAGAAATCTTTTACCTGTCCTCCTCTGGCAGCAATTTTTACCATGGATGCCTCCTCTCTGGGGTGGAGGGCATTATCTGGGGAGTAGATCTGAGGTGTTTGAAATGCTTTTGAGGCCAGTCTTCACATCAATGTTTTGGAGAGGAGTGCGATCCTGTTAGCACTGCATGAGCTTCAGGACTTTCTCCCTAAGGATGTGATATCAGTCCAGACTGACAATATGACAGCGGTTTGGTATGTAAAAAAAGCAGGGAGGGACTAGGTCCTACCCTCTGTTTCAGGAAGCAATGAGAGGTTGGCAGTAGGCAATGGACTTGCAGCACATTCTAGTTGCAATGTATATTCTCAGAAGTCCAGCTGTCTAGAACATAGGCTAAGCAGGACAGTTCTTATGATTTTATTTTATTTATTTATTTATTTATTTGCAGTTTGTTTACCAGGGTGGTCCATTGGGCATTGAGGAGCCTGTTTTCAATGGAGTCCTGGGGAGAAAAGCTCCAAAGATACAATTAGTTATAATAACAGTATTACAAAAAAAATACAACTAGTTATAATTGCAGTGTTACAAAAAATATTAAAAAATAATTCTAAGTTACACAGAGTACTAAGAAGACATAACTGTGAATCTACTAGATACTGATGCAGAGGTTAAGAGAATTTAGAAAATAAAATGTCAGAGTAGATTAAGTATCAGAGTTGTAGCAATGATCAATAGCAGGGTAGATGCAATATCCCAATGTTAAATGTCAGAGTAGAAAAGTATTACAATTTTAGGAATAGTCAATGTCAGGGTAGAAAAAGAATCACAGTGTTAATAATTGAGTTTGTTCAGTTATAAAAGGTAGTGCAAAGTACCCCAATATAAATGTTTTAAGGAGGAATAAAGAGAGACAGTTACTAAGAAGGTGTCAACAGAAGTGTTTGAGATAGGGAGGGATTATAGATAGAGATATTATGTAGGATGAGAGCAAGAGCATTCCCACAGTGATGTTAGGTGAGAGTGGAGAAGAGATTTAAAGACAGAGAGGCTACTGGTGGTATGGATGAGAGGTGGGAGGGAGTTCCAGTGGCGTGCGAGGCAGAAGGAAAGGAGATGTTTGCCAGGTGGGTGGGAGGGTTTATGCAGTTCAATTAGATTTTGTTGGTTGGATCGTAAGCATCTGTTAGGAAGATGCATTTTAAAGGTTGAGATGAGGGAGGGGCAGAGAGAGGCGTTAAATATAAGTTTATGTGCTTGGATGAGTTGTGTATAGATGAGATAATTGGGGAGTTCAAGCCATTTCAGTTGGTGTAGGGAGGTACAGTGATGGGTGTTGGATCTGTGGCCAGATGCAAATTTTGCAATCTTATAGTAGCAGGAGGAGAGTTTAGATTTGAGGGAGGAGTGCAGGTTGGTAAGGATAGAGGCTCCATATAGTAGGAATGGGGTTAGGTAAGTGTCAGTAAGAGTGAGCCTGGTGGGGGGAGAGATAAATTGGTAATGGCAGTAAAGCATGCCTAATTTTTTGTGAGTTTTTTTGATGTTTGCCTGCAAATGGTTGTCAAACTTTAGTTGGTCATCAATTAGGATACCCAAGAGTTTGGCAGTAGAGACAGTTTTAAGAGAAGTGTTATCTTTGCTAGTAATAAGGAAAGAGTGTTTATCTAGGGTAATGCTTCTGGAGGGGGCAAATAACATCAGTTTAGTCTTATTAGCATTTAGTGCTAAATGATTCTGAAGCATCCATAGTTCTGTAGCAGAGAATGCTTCTTGGGTAAGTTTCATTAGTGTAGATGAGCAGGAGGAAGAGCAGATTATTGTTGAATCATCTGCATATTGAACAAGTTTAGAGTGAGGAATGGCCTGGTGGAAGTCATTGATGAAGATGTTAAATAGAAGGGGGTCCTAGAATTGAGCCTTGGGGTACACCAGTGGCTGTGAATTGGAAAGGGGAAATTGCTTTTTTCCACTTGACTGCTTGTTGCCTATCTGATAAGTAGCTGGTGAACCAGTTAATAGGGGAGTGGGATAAGTGTAGTTTGGAGAGCTTAGTAAGAAGAAGGTTATGAGCGATGGTGTCGAATGCTTTAGGGAGGTCTAAGAGGAGGGTGGAAACGATGAGACCAGAGTCACGGGCCTTGTTTACAGTTTCAAGGAAGGAGAGGAGAGCTGTGGTAGTACTATGGCCAGGATGGAATCCATGCTGAGTGGGAGTTAGTAGGTTATTATTGATGAGATAGGGTAGGAGTTGTAGGTGAAAGCATTTTACGAGAATTTTAGAGATGGGGGATAGGATAGCGATGGGACGGAAGTTGGAGATGTCATTATTATTGCCACCTTTGTGGAGTGGAATAATGTAGGCCTTTTTCCAAATCTGGGGAACATGGCATTCAGAAATACATTGATTTATTAGGATGCTAATAACTATCCCACTCCTACATCACTACTCGCCTCTTAAAAGACTTTAACCACAATGCTTTCTCCGACACTCTAAAAAGAACCAACTGGAATCCATTAAAAACTTTATCCCTTGATAACGCAGTTTATGGCTTCTGCAGCAGTTTTTAGGAAGAAGGAGGGTATTTCATCGGGAGCATTAGAACATGGTTTTAGTTTTTGAAGAAGTTTTTTTATAGTAGAGATGGGAATAGGGTCTGTGGTGAAGTGAGGACATTGGGAGGTATCGAAGTTTTGAGAGAAGGGGTTCTGAGGAGGTTGCTGGGGGGCTGGTAGTTTTGTGGTAAAGGATGATGTTAATTTAGAGATGGAGTCAATAAAGAATGAGTTAAATTGGGTAGCTAGATCTGAGTCTGAGGCATTTGGGTCAGGGCACGGGTTTTCTTTTCTACCTGGGCTTAGAAGGGAAGAGTTGCTATCCCAGAATTTCTTGGGGTTATTGTTGTGTTTATTTTGGAGAGTGGAAAAATAAGCTTTGCGGTCGGTGTTAATGAGTTTTTTTGCTTTGTTGCGAAGTATTTTGCATTCATTAAAGGAAATTTATTTTTTATTTATCTATTTATTTATTTATTTTACATTTGTTGACCGGGCTAGTCTAGCTGGATATATGTCCATTTTCAGTAGAGGCCCTGGGAGAAAAGCTCCAAATGGAAGTTTTTGTTTTGTGATAGTGGTTCCAGGCTATATCACGATTTCGCATAGTAATTAGGGTGTTCCTAGTTAGCCAAGGGACGGATTTACTTTTTATGCATTTAGTTCTTAATGGAGCAAAGGAGTCAAGCAAGCCTAGGAAGGTTGTATTGAAGTAAGTAACTGCGTTATCAAGGGATAAAGTTTTTAATGGATTCCAGTTGGTTCTTTTTAGAGTGTCGGAGAAAGCATTGTGGTTAAAGTCTTTTAAGAGGCGAGTAGTGATGTAGGAGTGGGATAGTTGAAGGAAGAAGGGAAGGCGAAGGGCAAACGTGGGGAGATGGTCTCCAAGTGGATCAGGAAGGGTACCACTCTTGGAGTAGTAGTGTGGGTGGGAAACTAGAATCCAGTCTAAGGTGCTGCCAGATATGAGGGCTTTGGAGGGTCTGGTTGGGGAGTTAATGAGTTGTGTGAAGTTATAAAGATTTATATTGATGGAGTTGGATGGGGATTGTATGTTTTCCCAGTTAATGTTAACATCTCCAAGGATTATAGTTTCATTTGTGATATTGGATGAGAGCCAGGAGAGAATGTCTTCTAGGACAGGGATATTATCCCCAGGAGGGATTTAAAGAGTGGCTATGCAGATGGATTTTTGTTTGTTTACTTGAAGAAGGGTTAAAAGTAATTCAGCTTTTCCAAAATTGGGGACAGGTTTAGAGTAGGGGGTGACTGAGAGGGACGAGGGGAAGAGGAGACTTACACCTCCTCCTTTTTTATGAGTTCTATCATGTCTGATAATACTGTAGTTAGGTGGAGTAAGTTCTGAGTCTTTAAAGTGCGGCTTGAGCCATGATTCTGATATGGAAAGAAAATCAGGTTTGTTATGATGGAGCCAGGCATGAAGTTGTGGGATTTTATTACATATGCTTTGGGCATTGAGTGCGGTGAAGTGGAGGGGCCTACTAATTGAGTGGGGAACAGGAGATGGGGAGGGAGAGATGGGAGTGGCAGAAGGGCCGGGATTTGGGTGTATATCTCCAGAGGTAAGTATGGAGATAGTGTGGTGTATGAGGTAAGAGAGGTGCTTAAGAAACTTGGTGTTGGGTTTGAAGTTGGAGGAGTGTGTTGGGTTAGGAGTGGTGTGTATTTGAATAGTGGTTCTAGGGTGTGATAGGAATTTGTAGTTGAAGAGCAAGGAATTGTTGTGGGAGTAGAGGTTAGGGGATATGAAGAATGAGGAGTGAATTAGTTGTAAGGGTGGGGAGGTGGTAGAATGGGATGGGGGTGTGTGATTGGTATAAAGAGGTCTGGTGAGATAGTTTATGTAGGAAAGGCAGATAGGTAGTAGTAACAGAGTTGTAAAGGTTAATGGTTTAGTATACATGATGTATATCAAGAGTAATACTGCAGCAGTGTATCTATGTTAGGGAGGTAATAGTGATTGTTGTTTAAGAACTATGATTTTATGTGAAGTAGATAGGTTAAGCAGGAGAGTAGGTGAGATAGGAGTGAGTAATTGGTGGGTTATAAGTGATGAGTTAATTAGGTGAGGCTGGAGGGTGTGGCCTATTAGGTATAAAGATAGATGTACTGGGGGCGGGTGGGAATTGGGGGCAGGGTAGAGGAGCGGAGTGAGCCCACAGGGCGAACGGAGTGGGAAGAGCAAAAGGAAGGTAGAAGGCAGGTCTGCCTGGAAACAATCAGGAGAGTAGAGGGCAAGTAGATGGTGAGTATATAGTATTGCTAAGAGAATAGCTGGCACACATATAAGAGCAGAGAGGTTTTGGAGGACCACACAGGGCACAAATTACATAGACAGCTATACTTACAGAAAGTCAGAGAGGAAAGGCTGAGATGGACTAGACAGTGAGAGAAAAGGAGGGGGAAAGAAGATATACTAGCAGCGAGGAGCAGGGAAAAACAAAGTAGAGATAGTAGTATCTTCAAGGTAGTAAGTGGGAGACTATAGTCAGTAAGAATAGGCAGAAATGCAGTTGAGAGTGGGTATGGGCTTAAGGTCCGGGGAGGAGAAAAGTAAGAATGGTAGAATAGCAGAGGAACAGTATAAAGGCTGAGGGTAGCTGTAGAGATAGATCAGGGGCTGCTGGTATCTGCTTTATGTGGCAACTAGCAGGGGAGCACTATAAAGGCTATTATATCATTCACTCTAACATTAACCAAGACACTAGTTCATCATATAGCACATTCTACAGGGACACATACTTCCAAGGGACTTTTTGTTTAAGCTGTTTGTTGGCTCCTAGACCGATGGTTATGGGTGCAGACGTTAGGATACACAACACACTGTAGCTGGTACTGTGGCCACAAGAAAAAAATGCAGGGGATAGTCCTGTAGGGCTACAAGAAAAAACAAAGAGGAGGGGGATTATTTTAGAGCAATGCTTAGGAAAAAGAGAAAGGTACAAAAGAAAGCACTGAGGGTATAAAAAGGTGAATATAGGTATGCAAATACAGGTTAACTAGCACCAGCATCCACTGTATGGGTGACTTATTGACAAAATTAGACTGGTACACAGCAGCATTTAGACTATTTACAAATATATACAGTAACAACAGCAGGTAATGGCAGTGCAGTAATGATATTCACAAAAGGTATCCAGTAGAAATAGCAGATAATGGCAGTGCAGTAAATACATTCACAAGACCAAATATATACAGTAAAAACAGCAGGTAATGGCAGTGCAGTAATGATATTCACAAAAGGTATCCAGTACTAGATAGCAGATAGGGGCACTGCAGTAAATACATTCACAAGACCAGATAAAGCACAACTTCAGTGATGTTATGAACATGAATAGTATTGTACAGTAATTGCAAGCAATTATCCCCCTGTCTATTTTAAATGTGACCACCACAGAAGTAAAATGCATGTGAGACTTTGGGATAAAGGGTCACCTTGCAAATACAATTAGGCATGAAATATATCCTGTATTCAATTCCCTGGTAAACACAGCATTTAGTGATATAGTTATAATTCCCTACTAAGCTATTGCCTTTTGCAACTGCATAAACTAGCAATTTGATTTCCTAAATCCTAGACACCCGGATAATTCACTATAAATGCAGATTATTAGGCTAATAGTTAGTTATATTGCATTTATACTATTCTATGGCTTCATAAGTGAAGGACAGCGATAAAAATTAGTTAAGAAACATACTGGGTGCAAGCATATAGCCCTAGTGATATGAGTAGTCTCTCAATCCAGTGGTGGCTCAGACCATTTTCAACCACTGAGGCAAGCTATGCTGCAATATTTTGCATCCCTTGTCAACTTCAAGTGTAGCAATTACTTTGCCTTGGTTCCCCCAGGGGGCATTCCCAGAGAGATGTTAAAGTTGAAAAGTAGCTTCCTGGGTTGGTCTATGCTCCTCTTTCTATTCTCTTTCTATTCCCCCGATTACCCAAATCCTGCAGAAACCCTTAATAGCCCTAGAGCAATAATCATTCTCATGGCCATTTCCTGGTCTGGGCAAATTAGTTCTCACTGCTAAGTCCTCACCTCTGGAAGCCTTCCTGGCTCCTAGATCCTAGTCATAATCTCTGTTCCCATTCATCTGGGAAGCTTCATCCATACCTTGACAACCTGAAGTTAACAGCTTGGATTCTCCACTTACACTAATAGTCATGGATCCTGCCACTTCTGAGGATGTAGTAAGAATACTTTCGGCATCCCAGAAAATTTCAGCTAGGAAGGTCTAGCCCAGTACATGGAAATTGTTTGCCTTTTGGGCTACTTCTCATTAAATCAATCCTTTAGAAGCATCCATTCCTGAGGTGTTGCAGTTGCTAGCATCCCTTTTTCATGCTGGGGATAGTTTTTTCTCTATCAAGATGCAACTAACAGCAATTTCCAACCTCTTACTTCAAATAGATTCACATTTCTTGGCACTGAGTAGGTTATGCTAGATCTTCTGAAGGGCTTTTTCTCTTGTGGTCCTTGTCAAAGAACTTGCTCTCCTATGTGATAAAAATTTAGTTTTGCAAGCCTTGATTCAGCCTCCCTTTGAGTCTACTTCATCAGAAAGCCCTTTTCCTGGTAGTGGTTACTTTAGCTAGAATAATTTCTGAGTTACATGTGCTGCCTTCGCCTAGGCCTTACCTTGTTTTCCATTAAGTTAGAGTTTCCCTCAGGACATTGCTTCATGAAATGGAGGGTAGGACATGGTCCCTCCCTGCTTGTTTATGTATCAAACCAATGTCATGTTTTTGTTTATTCTTAAGGCCTCTGAGTCAAACATGAGTCAACGGATCAATCTACCTGTTTTTTACCCAACCATTCATATAAAGGTGAGTTCTCCCTTCATATCTTGGATGTTCATAGGCAGCTGAGATTTTTCTTGCACCAAACCAAAGAATATTGTTTATCCCCTTTGCTACAAACAGGTTAGGCAGAAAACTTTATAAGCTAACCTTGTAGTGATGGCTGCCAGATTGTATCACTTTTGTGTATCAGATTCAGAATGTGTCTTTGCCTGCTATATCTAAGGTTCATAGGTTCATAGGTTCATAGGTAGATACTAGGCTATCTGCCCTAGGGCATTTATAAGCCTAGCCAGAGTGTATTTGGCTTCCGCCTCCCTATGAGATTAGCCTACTGTGCCTCTGTAAAGTAGGTCACAGAAGGTACCCTTTTAAGATTAGTTTACTGTGCCTCTGTCTAGCAGGGACACAGGAGAGATCCCAGGGGTGAATTTGCGATTTCCCATCCACACGTCCAAATTTCGCTTGAAGAGGGTCAGCGAGGGGCTATGTCTAACATGAATTGGGATTCTATTCCAGAGTGAGGGGAGCCTCTGGAAAATGAATCTGTCCCTCCAGCATGTCCTATTTATTTTTGTGCTGAGGTTTAGGTCCCTGGAGCGTGTAGCTCTAAGGGACTTGGATTTTTTGAGGTGGAGCATGTCCATTAATTCTTGGTTTGACATGGCTTTGCACATCAGGCATAGATCGCCTCTGAGTAGGCAGTAAGCAACTGAGTAGAGCTGGAGTTTCTCTAGTCGAGCTGCATAGGACATCTGTTTGTAGTCCATGGTCCTCTTGGTGAGGTACTTTTGGGGTCTCTCCAGTTGCTGCAGATGTCGGGTAAGGTACATCCCAAAAGGGGCATTGTATTCAATTATGGGCCTGATGAGTGACGAGTATAGGGGCACAATGACCTCTCTTGATCTAGTTGCGAACCCTTTTGTGATAAGGTGGGCTATATAGAAGGTCTTTCTAACCACTTTGGCAATGTGATTATCAAAGGAGAGATTACTATCTACATTGGTCCCCAAATCTCTAATTACTTCTTCCGTACTTAATGGATGGGCACCTTGTTTTTCCCAAAGGGGATGACTATGCACTTTTTAGCATTTAGCTTGAGGCCGTGACTCTGGCACCAAGCATCCGTCTCTGTGAGACCCTTTTGGAGGATGCTTGTGTCAGCTGGAGATTCGATTATGGCCCCCAGTTTGCAGTCATCTGCGAACTTTGTCAGCTATAATCCCCCCGTGTTAGCCTGAACCTCAGAGAAGTATATACTAAACAAGAGAGGTCCCAGAACTGAGCCCTGTGGGATGCCACTTGTAACTAGTTTGGATTCGGACATGGCACCTGCAATTCTGACCATGTAGATTCTATCTCTGAGCCAGTTTGCAACCCATCTTGTGATATAGGGGTTGATATTTAAGCTGGTAAGCTTATTTATGATGCCCGAGTGGGGTATTATGTCGAAGGCTTTTGTGAGGTCCAGGTAGGCTGTGTGGACTACCTTGCCCTCATCTATGACTTTGGTAACTGTTTCAAAGTTAAGAGGCAAGATCTGCCCTTAACAAAGCCGAATTGGGTAGGGTCCAGTGTCTGGAGGCTCCCAATGTCTTTGTTTATGAGTTTCATGATAATATGCTCCATAGCTTTACAGACCATACTAGTCAGGCTTATGGGGCAATAGTTTCCGGGGTCCGTTGTGGCACCACCTTTGTGGAGTGGGACCACTGTAGCTGTACTCCATTCTTTGGGTACATATCCTGTAGTAAGGCTAAGTTTGAACAGTGACTTAATGTGAGGGTTCAGTTCTTCTTGGAGCTCATGTAAGACACAGCCTGGGACACCGTCCGGTCCCATAGATGCTGTGTTTTTTGCTTTGGAGAGGGCAGCTTTCACCTGTGCATCTGTGATGTCAGGGAGGTTACATTCAGTTGGGATAGGCATTTGCTCCTCTGGGGGGGAGGGGGGGGTTGCACTGAATCTGTCTGCCAGGATGTTGGCTATGTCTGTAGGTTTGGTATATTTTGTACCGTTATGCAACAATTCAGAGCATATCTGGGAGTTTCCGTCCATGTTTTTGACATAACTAAAGAAGGCCTTGTGATTATCTGATGTGTGGTACATTCTACACACTCTTTTGCTGTCTCTATGGCATTCTTTAGAAATTCTTCCATTGATTATATCTGTGAAGCTATGACTTGGTCCATCTTGCATACCTATTTGAAGCACAATAAGCTGGATTTGATATCTAGGTCCAGATCTTCTTTCAGGGCCTCTGTCCTTAAAGGGCTCATGTCTTGAAAACACTCAGGACAGTTAGTAGCTTGATATTCTGACCCAGTAGTCGAACAGATGGACATATTATAAAGGATATGAATATCTGTACTTATAATGTTGGATCCTTTCATTTCTGTCCATCCAATACAACAAACTGTCCTAGCATCCTCAAATCCCTTGATGGAGGATATTAAGGGGATAATTTTCTCTCCCAGTAGGGTAGTCAGCAAACAGTCTGAGAGAAGTCAGCAAAATAGGGTCAGATGTACTGTGAGAGGGAAAGGTCTGAGGAGTTTGAGGCTGGAGCACACACTTCCTGGTTCAGATTCAACCAGGGGCTTGAACACCCAAATGTGATATTGAACAGACAAGAATGAAAGGATCAACATTATAGTAAGTATAAAACTTTCATTTCTCTTCATTCAGTGATGTCATGGATAGCTCATTGCTGCAACAAAACAATTATTTCAGAGCTCCAATAAAACAAGTCCTCATAAACTTAAAAAAAATTGGGATTGAAGAAGAAAGAAATAGAATGTTTGATGATATGGTTTCCAAATAAAGAACAGGTCAAAGTTTGGACAGAAATTGTATTTATTAAAACGTTGATCACAAATACTCATTTTGAAAATCTCTTGTCTGTTATTAAATCCCCAGTGATGAACTGCTATGATCTCACTGACAAGTGTGAAGAATACTGCAAAGTCCAGAAAACAAATGTCAGGTGAACTGCAAATGTAGTAGTTTGTTGTGTTGTGTTTTTCGGCTTATCCCGGTTAGGGGTCGCCACAGCGGAACTCCGGTCCGCTAATGTTTGGTAGTGGATTTTTACGTGCCGAGTTACCAGCCCTGACGCACAACCTTCAACGAAGGCAAGCCCATTTACGCATGCCTCCACACAGAAGATGCTCTAGCTGAGAATCGAATGCGACAACATCTTGCTGTGAGGCGACAACGCTACCGCAGCACCACTACCACTAGTACCAAATAAGGAAGGTAAACCTTTCACTGTTGATTTTGTACTCCTTAATATGACAAACACGCATTGAATGCAGAACACAATCAATGTACCTAAAATGTGTAATGCACTAACGTTTGCCTTAATAGACAGTAATTAATACAGAGGCCCTTGTGTCTTCAACATGTTCCAAGTTGTTTGTCTTTTATTTGCCATCTCTTACATTTTGAAATCAAGCAATTCATGTTTCGAAAAGCTTGAGCAAAGTCTTGTTTATTTTATTAGGCATGTTATCCAGTATGTAAATAGTCTGTCTCACTCTCTCTCATTGATGAGAGCATTACTGTTAATTAGAGAATGGGCCTAGTGCTCATCAGTACGCTGATTGGAGAACAAGCGTTCTCCAGTAGGGTATTAATGTACAAATAATGCCCACTGAAAAACGAGTCCACCACCTCACTGCAGCATATCAAGTTGCCATGGAGCTCGGACAGAAAAAACTAAAGGCCGCCATTATTTTAGGCTTGCTAAGCAGTGCTTCTGCTGTTTAGCAAGTGAAAAATGTAAAAAAAATTAAAGTAAAATAAAAAAATGTGTGTAGGTGTTTATGTCTGTTTGTGAGAGTGTATGCATGGGAGAGAGAGATTGGTTGAGCTACTATTTTACACTCACTAAGCAGCACTTCTGCTGTTTAGTGAGTGTAAAATAAAAAGTGTGCATTTGAGTGTGTGTGTGTGTGTGTGTGTGTGTGTGTGTGTGTGTGTGTGTGTGTGTCTGTGTGTGTGTGAGAAAGAGAGAGGGCGAAAGTGAAGAGTGAGAGTGATGGAGCAGTCCCTGGCAACATCACATTAGAGCTTTGTGTATCTGTTTATCTGTTGACCATACCTTTTGGCACAAAAAATCTGTACAGTTTCACAGATAATGAGGAAACAAAGGCCTAAAAATAGGGACAGGTTTTAAATATTGCTATTCTAAACTTAAAAAGTTGCTAAAACAGGATTTGTGTTAGCATGCATTTTTCTGAAGCAGAGATGGGTGAGTGAGTGTGTGTGTGTGTGTGTGTGTGTGTGTGTGTGTGTGTGTGTGTGTGTGTGTGTGTGTGTGTGTGTGTGTGTGTGTGTGAATGAGTGAGATGATGACTGGCAGCAGCAGCAGTAAAGAGGCTTACAAACCTCTGCACCTTTCAACTGAAGAAATCTGGATAAAGCCTAAAATAAAGGGGTAACAAAGGTTCTAAAATAGAAACAGATTTTAATTGTTGCTCTTATAAAATTACACAGTTGAATTTTCTGAAGGAAACAAAAGTCATTATTTAGTAATTTCAATCTCCAATGACTGCCAACTAAATGATTTAAGAGTAAGAGACCAAAAAATAAAGTAAATACCTGTTTTTTTTTAATGTTGTATTTTGGATGTAAAATGCTTCCTCCAACACCATTAACACATACTGCAGCAAGTTTGAAACATTAGGCAGAGGAGGAACTACTTTACATCAAATATATACTAAAACATATAGTAATAAAAAAAAATATATATAATATAATATAATATATATATATATATATATATATATTACAAGTAAGCAAAACAACCATTTTACAGAAAACCCATTCTCTAAGAGCAAATAATGCCCTCCAGGGGTGTATGTTAATGTGTAATTAACACCCTTCCTGGGGTGTAGAGACCTTCCACCTGCAGCGTCGGATCTCATAACACCCCTGGGCAGGCATTAATTACACATTAAATTACTAAAGGCTGGGAGGGTGGCCTAATGGTTAAGGTGTTTGCCTTACAAACACAAGGTGCGGGGTTCAAGTCTCACAAGGGATAATTGGCTAGGCATAAAATGGCTCGCAGGGGCAGTTAGCTTAGTACTAATCTATGAACCTATGAACACATACCCTGTCGGGCAGTATTCCTTCCTTATGTGGCTTGATACTGTGCCACAAAAACTGCACTTAGAAGACTGGCTCTGGATGTTTATATTGTTCACATTTTACTACAGCTGAAACTGGATTATCACAGTGGCAGTGTTTTTTCTTCCTTTCTTTCTTTCTATTTTTGTTTTTCCAGATATTGAAGAAGAGGTATAGCATTTGTTTAATTTTGCTTTGCTCCTTTCCCTTTTTCCAAGTTTGTTCAACTTTAAAGTTAATATATAGAGAGAGAGATTAGAGGTGTGGGAGTTTTTGAGGGGTATGGGTAGGGGGGTAGCTCCCTTCCGACAAAAATACTTGCAGTGTACTACATAATAATTTGTTTGATTTGAGTGTGAAATGAAATTTGCCATTAGACGTTTTGGTTACAATTATTTGCATCCTGACTAAGCAAGATGTGATTAATTTCTATTTGAGATCATTGTCCCTAGTGTTTTGTGCTTCTGAATGACAGAGTTAATAAATAATTGAAATGTCATGTCATATTGTTAGTTCACATTACTGGACATGTATCTCACACTTTTATATTAACTTCATACCTCAAGCCATTTGAATGTTATTTAGCCCCCAAAGCACCATAATCAAAAAGCAGAAGCCACACAAAATAAAAATAAAAAATAGCCTGGGTAAGCAATGTATGAACTCACTTACCACTACAAAAAAGAAAAATACATTTGTTAGAATGCCAACAAAGTTTCCTTGCCAGAAGAATCTAGAATATAAACACAATGTCTTATATGGATCACTTTAGAGTCCTATCTCTATACTCTTGCATCCTACAGGTTACTGAGAGGCGATCTGTGCTTGGCATCCTCAGAGCCAACTCCGATGGAACTTTTGCACATCTGTAAAATGAACAGCATCAGAACCACCAAATCCAGGGGTTTAAATTTTTCTTGTGACATAAATAGCATATATGTTGGTAAGACAGATATGTGTCGCAGAGGATCCCTGTGCTCTGGAATATGTTTTCTTTTCATTTCAGACAGACTGAATCCCTAACCCTATTTAAGAGTAACCCAGACAAATGGATTTGAAATTGGAAATTTGCCCCAGGTCTGGCCCCAACATCTCTGTTATATAGACGCAGGCACTACTGCCCAAACTAAAATAACCTCCATAACCTCTAGAAACTTCTTAAGTAACATACCTCCTCCTAATAAATGCTCATGACGTACAGAGACACAACTGGGTTGGACTGCATGCATCTATATCATGTTATCGAAAGTTTACTTAATCGAATCAATAAAGGTCAAACTTTATTGATCAATTAAGTAAAACATCGAATAATGTAAAAAAAAAACTAATTAAAAAAAAAAAAAAAACTAAATGGCGTAGGTAGGGGAGCAAACCCCCCTGCACCCCCCCACACCCCCCTACTTAAATATACCAACTCCGAGACTGCACTACATTGAGGTAAACGGAAATCTCCCCTTACAGAGATTTCCGTTTACTTGCACAATGTTCTTCTCTTTCGATATTGTTGTGCCGACAATATCAGACTCGATATTGTCAGCTTACCACAACGTGAAGTAGACCCGACTGTGCAGCTTGGCTTACAAAGGTGATCATTAGCCTAGTATAACTATAAATCTATTAACACATGAACATTCCACTGAATCAGGTTTCACTCAGACTGGGGTCGGCTTTAAAGTCCTGCTTTTTCACAGTGACTGGAAAGAGAAAAGTCTCTGGTATTCTTTACTACCAAAAGATTTTTTTGTACTAGTGTTTTTGCATCATATTATTAAAAAGTCATTGTTATAAATGAAAATGAAGTGTGGTGATGGTTGATTCTGTTGATGCAGAGCCCTCCTTCTCCTAAAAAAAATCAGACTGTTGGAAAGAGGTAAAATTATATATATATATATATATATATATATATATATATATATATATATATATATATATGGGTCTAGGACTATTCACTGAAAGCACATTTCACTGAAACACATTTGACTGTACACAATTCACTGAAAGCTCAATTCACTGAAAACACACTTCACTGAAACACATTTCACTGAAAGTTATATATGGCCCTTTCCCCACTGTAGTGTGACCCTGGAGTTAGAATATATATTAAGGGGGTGGGGGGCACCACCCCCCGCATTGGGGGGTGTGGGGGCAAAGCCCCCCACCTATTTTAAATATTTTGAATTATACACATGGATACCTACAATTTCAATCAATTACTTTTTTCTAAACTTAATGCCCCCACACCCCCCTTACTATATATTCTAACTCCAGGGTTGCACTACAGTGGGGAAAAGGCCATATATAACTTTCAGTGAAATGTGTTTCAATGAACTGAGTTTTCAGTGAATTGTGCTTTCAGTGATTTGTGCACAGTCATTTGACTTTCAGTGAAATGTACTTTCAGTGAATAGTCCTAGACCCATATATCTATATATATATGTATATATATATATATATATATATATATATATATATATATACATATAGTATATAGTATATATCTAAATAGACTATAGAGTGTGTGTGTGTGTGTGTGTGTGTGTGTGTGTGTGTATTATTTATTTATTTATTTGTTTATTTATTTATTTACATTTGTTGACCGGGAATGTCTGACTGGACTCAGGTCCATTTTCAGCGGAGGCCCGGGGAGAAAAGCTCCACAAATTAAAATATTACAGACATAGTTACAGATTAAGAATCCTAGCAATTAAAATATTACAAACATAGTTACAAATGAAGAACATAGTACATTCAGTAGATAAATAGCATCTGTTCTATCCACATAAAATTTGCCTGTCTCTTCTTTAACACTTGAAAATTGCACAAAACTTGATTCCAGTGTGGAAAATCAATGTCAGTTCACTGAATACATGGAAAAAGCACATTTCAGGACTTCTCCATTCAAAAGTAGTTTCAGAAAGAATTATTCAGTTGAAACAGGTTAAAACTACATTCACAGATTTGTTATTTAACAACAAACAATAGCTAAGTTCAGCTTACTAGTGCAGGTAGCAGCACTGCTATAAATAAATGTATGCATAAAGTGATTATTTATGTTTCAAAACAAACTTCAGAGAAAAAATATATTTTTCATGTTTTTTTCCTTAAGGCCTTGTTGTAACAGCCAAAGCATTTTCTCTAACATCAGTTTGTCACTTGGTTACTCAGGACCAGGGATGTATTGTAAGCCAATGACTTGAAAACTACTCAACTTTAAATTACTGAAGTCTCAGAAATGCAAATTCATAAGTCTCATACATTTGCTACACTTCTGACATGTTTCTTAATATATTTAGAAAGGCTATATACAATTTTATTAACTGTGATACTGATTTCTGACTGTTGGAAGAGCAGTTAGAAATGTAAAGTTAAGTGTTCAGGGACACATTAAAAGCATTGTACTTGCTAGAGATGGTATAAAGCAGTCACTGCACAATACTTCATTTAAAGGGATAAATCCTCCACTGCATGAATGTATGTTTGTTTTATTACTGTTTTGTTCTGAAATTGATATGAGCAGTGGAATTATGTTTTCAATCAAACCCCCAAAAAGGGTCTTTAAAAGTTCTTCAAATGTTTTTAGTCAAACCAGTGAAGTCTGATGAAGAGGTACTCAGTGGTTCGGAATATTTTAAACTAGCACCCACTATCAAAAATTTGTGAAAATATTGCCAAAGAAACAGCCCATGATAAGTCTTTGGCTCCATATATGAGTTCAACTGCTTATCTGCCCACCTAGGATGTTTATCTGGCACTCTGTGGTACTGACGTGGTTATAATTCAGAGATGCCCTGAATGGTGCACTGGAAGTAGTACAGGTGGTGTTTTAGCAACAGTATTGATACACTTATGATTCAGAAACAGAATGTTTCATTTTTTATGTGTGCAAAGCAGGTAAGAAGGAAGGGTGTGCTGAGTAATAAGTTATATATCATCTGTTTCTGCAACATGAGTGCTACAAAGCAGACCGCATGGCACTTGGGAGGTCTGCAGTACCCCCCCCCCCCACAATCAGACTCAACATAACCTCTCAGGGGATGGGCTGTACATTATTTAGAGGTTGCACAGCAAAGCAGGCAGAATTTCTGTATCGAAAACAACTGGAGGGGAGTTTGGTTCCTTTTGAAATTTCAGGAACTGTAACTTCGATATTTACAATAGCAAGACTGTAAATGCACATATGGGGAATACAGACTTTGTCTGAGGTTGGATACCTCAGAATATGTCCCCTTCCCTTAGCACTATGGTCTTGGAGTTATAAGTAGAATGGTTCTGGGAAACACAGATACAAGGCGTATTGCCATGTTGCAAAAAGAGTTTAATGGCATTAGAGTGTATTATGACATCTGTTTTATTTTATTTGCAATTTCAGTTTATTTTTCAAAGATGCAAGACTCATGATTATAGATCATAACCTTCTGATAGGGAGCCTGAATGGGTGGTTACTTTACTTTAAGAAAATACAGAACTGCAGATGATGTACCTGTGATATTAATAGTCCAGAAACCACTTTCATAAAGAGATCTTTAATAAAATGCCTGTGTATTGCAAACTATTTGTTTGCTCTTTAAGAGAATAGCAAGCATAACCAGATCATGGTCAAATGATGCCATAGGTAGGGTAATGAATCAGCACCCCCCACCCCACACAACCATACCGATATCCCATTACCTGGCTATCTCTCTTCAGCTACCATAAAATACTGCTCAAACCTATCAGCATGCATACTATTTTCTTCTTCATTACTACAGTCATCAGACATTTAGATTTAATTTTAAAATTTTGTTTCAAAATTGACAAAACCATACCACCATTTGTTAGACCAAATGCACACTCTCACATTGAAAACAGACCACATGAGCAACAGTCAATGCCTCTTACCTTGAAAGTCACATTTATTTAAAGAATAGCTAAATTAAAATTGTATTCATGGTTAAAATAGTAAAACTAAATTTGCAGACTTAATTCTGGAAAGTTTACTCACAGCCAAATAACAAACATACTGTCAATGGTTAACAAAACAAGGAAACCAAGGATTACACCCAAATAAAATGACTCATATGATAATGATTGTGTTTACTACAATTGATTCCTTATTTTATACCACAAGTACTCTAGGATGCAGGGGTCAAGTATTTACACACCCACATACACACACACACACACACACACACACACACACACACACACACACACACACACACACACACACACACACACACACACACACACACACACACACACACACACACACACACACACACACACACACACGCATATACACACACACACGCACACACACACACACACACACGCACACATACACACACATACACACACACACACACACACACATACACACACACACACACACACACACACACACACACACACACACACACACACACACACACACACACACACACACACACACATACACACACACACGCACACACACACACATGCACACACACATACACACGCACGCACACATACACACACAAACACACACGCGCACACACACACACGCACACACACGCACACACGTACACGCACACACACGCGCACACATGCGCACACACGTGCACACACACGCACACACATACACACGCACACTCGATGGCATTAATGTGTTTTCCTATGTACCAGATCCTTTCCATGGCATGAAAATACCTTTCCAAAAGGCCGTGGCACAACAAAAATACCACAGAATGCATGGTTCCCATGGTTCCCATCACTGCATCATAATTTATTCTCCAACATTTCCATGTAACATCTGCTTGTTTTGATGTCCAAAAATACTACACCATGAAAGCTCTGGGAATTCTCCCTCTTATTGGCTCTGCATTTTAACTAATAAGAGACTGACTTTCTAGAATTTTTCACATGTCAAGACAGAGCAGGCAAGCAATAATTGGGGGAGACAGATTTTTATTTGCATCACTTATAGTGTCCCCAACTTGCACTGGACCCTAGGCCTTGTTCTGGATCTGTGCTTGAGGTGCTGCAGGACAAATTCATTCAGTTCCATTTTATTACAGCTGATCATCTAAAGTAGTACTTGATAAACATAAAATATAAATAGTAAAAGAGGAGTGTTTCTAGTGGACAGGCTTTGCTTCCCACATACCTGTGTACATGAAAGCATGCCATCATCCCAAATAGAATTTGTGTCAAAAAGTCAATCCACTGTGGGACAAAAGAGGACTTTCTCACATGTGACACCCAATCAAGACAGATGGACCTTTATCATAAGTGGTTGTGACTAATTATATGGACACTGTCGAAGATATACGTGCTGACGGTGCTCAGCAGGGCAGAACTATGCACTCTCTGTAGGAGTTCACAAGTGCTCTGGGGTATACTGAAGGAGCACCCTAAAAGCTACAGTCTGTGCATACTCAATCATTTGGGAGCAGACCGCACAGCATTCCTTGCAGGAGAAAGCTGACTGTTATGTGGACTACTTCTGCTATCCCTAGTGAACAGGAATAAGTCAGGCAGCTTGTAAACTTTCAGAAATGCATTGTGCTTATTAACCATTCCTGCATACAGCCGGTCATTTGAATGTCATCTGGTGTTTATAATCAGAGACTGTAATCATGTCATGTTATTGGTCTGTGTTTGTCTATCAGTATAGCACTCCAATGCTCATGGGAGTGGTTAAGGTACTGCTGTACAAGAATATCAAAAACTGCAGATACATGAAGAAAAAAAACATAAACAGTTTATTGTAACCTTCTATCTGGTGGATGGCATGCTTAACCTTTTTTAATTTCTCCAAGTCTTTTGGGTTTCTAATACCATGATGGAAATGGACCCCATTCCTGAAGGCAAACAATATTCAGACCGTTTGGCTAAGGTAGTAAAAATTGCAAATGATTTTATGGGACAATTCAGGCGGTTCATTTCATTTTACTATATAAATTCAATAATTTAACTATATATACACATATAAATATAAATAAATAAATAAATATATATACATATATATATATATATATATATATATATATATATATATAGTATGATTAAAGTTCATGAAGGTAGTATTGTTTCACTCTTTGATGTTAGCCAAAAGTGCTCTTCGGATCACCCACATTATGCCCAGTAATGACTCCGGGCCAGATTCACGAAGCCTCCGTGTAAGAGTTATAACTCTTACACGGAGGCTGCAGTTAAACGGTGTGATGTCAGCATGTCATGCATATGCATGAGGTGCATGAGGCATGCTGAATCACACTAGTAACTCCTACACGGTCCGTGTAAGAGAGTAGGGCGGTCTGTAGGCTAAGCCTGCAAGCGGACACGCCTCGAAGACTATAATGGCTGAAAGTAAACAGCCACGAGAGAGGCCATGGAAATGTGAATAAACACACTACACAACACATGCCCCGACTGACCATCAGTGTATAAAGTGAAGAGATGTTATAAAATTAAATTAAAACCTTTTTTTTTTTTAAACCCCGTAAATGTTTGCTACTGTGTAAGGCGCTGGGTGTGCTACTAGCGCAATTGCAGTTAGCAGTCAGTGGAAAAGGATATAAGAACTAAATATGCAAAGTAAGCCAAGAAGTAATAGCTTAGCAGTAGAGTTGCTGGCCTAAGAGTAAGCAGGCAGGGTTCGAGCCCCACAACAACCTTTTTTTTTTTTGTAAATAAGCACTAAAACGCCTGACAGTATTGTACAATGTAAAAGTATTCCCTTTGTAAAATGGAATGAAATGGAGCATATATTTTGAAGTAACACAATAATAAAATAGTCAGAAATGTACTGATAGCTAAGCTGCTATGAGACAGACTGCCCGTAGCTGAGTACTGTTTAACAAGCTGCAAACTGCATGCCCGTTGCTAAGCACCGGTTTAATAGGCTGAAACTGTTTGCAACTAGCTGTGCTTAGCTGAACATGTGTGTCACTAGCCAATTAAGATTTATCCCAGAGCACAATGCTTGACTGACGCTCCCACAAGCTAACTGCCAGTGCGCATGCATTAGCTCCGCGCAAACAAGCGCAGACCTGGTTTTAAGTGCTTAAAAGTGCTTTTGGCATGTTTGATTGACAGGTCCTCAACTCAGTTCTGTAAGGAAAATCAAAAATCAGTTGCCAGATTTGAACCCAGGATACCATGCACTAGAGTCAAGGTACTAAACCACTAAGCCATGACAGCAGTACCTAGAAATGCAGAAATAGCATATATATATGTGATAAAATCCAGAATGGAGCATGATAAAGCAGTTTCAGTGAAGTAGAAAAAATAAAAAATAAAA